>NW_017804131.1:1761479-1776093 GCF_001625305.1 Branchiostoma belcheri
ACACGACGTCCATTGAGAAGTTGATCGCAGAACGCCGTTCGCAGTCACGAAGTTTCATTCCTACACATTCGCCGGACTTACTCGGAATAACTCCAGACCGTGCAACATGCCTGCCGAGAAGGTTGTGGACAAGGCCCGTGAGGCAAGAATGGAGAGCCGTAAGGTATGTATTTGTGTACTGCACAACTTACTATTACAGACAACCGTAGTATCCCCCCATAGTCTAATTTACCCCGTGATAGTTCTGTTGCTTTACACAAATAGCTACCAATGCAATGTACAATGTATCTTACCATGTTTTGCACCTTTTTCTACAGTCTTCCAAGCCGATCATGGAGAAGAGACGCCGCGCTCGTATCAACGAGAGCCTGACAGAGCTGAAGACCCTCATCCTTGAAGCCCTGAACAAAGATGTAAGTACACATATCATCTTTTGATTGTCTAAATCTCCATCAGTGCAAGTAATAGAAGTGTTCTATAGGTAATGTACTAGTATATGAGACCACAATATATTGACCAAGTCTTTGATGTTTGTCCCTTGCAGAGCTCCCGTCACTCGAAGCTGGAGAAGGCTGACATCTTGGAGATGACTGTCAAGCATCTTCGCAACCTCCAGAGGCAGCAGATGGCGGCTGCAGTCTCCACCGACCCTTCACTGCTGGGCAAGTACCGATCCGGATTCACCGAGTGCATGACCGAGGTGTCCCGCGTCATGGGCTCCATGGACGGCGTCGACTCCCAGGTGAAACAGCGTCTCATCAACCACCTGGCGACTCACCAGCCAGCCACCAACGTCATGACGTCCGGGCTGTACGCAGGGGTTCACCCGTCGGCGTTCCCGCACGTCCAGCCCGTACAAGTGCAGGTGCCAGCCTCCGCGTCGGTCCCCATGCAGAGGGTGCAGCTGTCCCCGGCTCAGGGCGCGTACCCCCAGGCCATCCAGACGACCATGTACGGCGGGATTCCCGTGGTGCCCGGCCACTTCGTCGGCGGAGAGCCGGTGGCGGTGCTCCTGCCGGGCGGGCAGACCATCGTCCAGACCAACGGACAACAGCAACAAGTCGTTCCCGTGCAGTACACAAACACTACCGTCGTGTCAGCCGCGCAACCACAACCACAAGGACTTTCCTCAGTCTCTGTCTCCTCTCCAAACGGACTCAGTCAAACCGTGGTGCCCAGCCACCCCGTCCCCACACAGGCAGCCGCAGTACCCACCAAGGCGGCCGTGTCACCCGCGCCTATCCCTGAAGAGAAGATGTGGAGGCCGTGGTGAAAAACGAACTGAAAAGACTTGATGTTGTACATTCCACTGTTACATGTACTGAAATCTGAACATCAGTTATTGTACAAATGATTTTATCATGTATATACAGAAAACAATGAATTGAGAGAAATTAATGAGATTGCAGATATATTTTATATTATATATGGCAGTATGTTAAACATACGAAGTTTCTATGTGTATATGTGTTGGTCTTTTTGATACCGTGGTATTAAAATGGGATGAAATGAATCTTCCGTGTGTGCGACTGTTGAATCACTAGCGTATGCAAGTAATTACTGAAACACGAGGTCCTTTTCTCGAAGTAGTAAGGGGTTAGGTGAGTGCAGTAGGTTGAATGACCCTGATCAAAGGTCCTTGGTCCAAGCAAGTTATCTTATCCTTTCATTGGGAAGACCAATACCAGTATGTAGTTAGTCAGGGAAGTCTCTGCCCTAGCATGTCTCAACCGCAGCCCAAATATCAGGACTTAAAATAGCTCGCGTGAGGTCTCTGTAGAACGTAAGTAAAAGAATCTCGGCATAATGGTCATTGCATCCGGAAACACGACAAATCTAAAAAGGGAAGCGTGCCCCATCAAAGCTTATTCATACACACAACAATAGACGCCTGTCGTATCACATACTGGCGTCGTCCGCCGAAAGCATTCCCTCGTACTGCCCAACACACGACTGTGGGAAAATAGCGGGTAATAGCTTTGGAATGTAAGCATCTTATGAAGGTACAATAGTCGTGAATAGTTTTGAATGCCTATGCATGTGGCATTTGCCGATTTGGGCGTTTTTTTCTTGTTGCACCGATTAGCGTGAGTTGAAAGAGTTTGTCTCTCACCACAAGGCTGAACTATCTATAGAACGTTTCGAAACGCCTCTAGTCGCTGAAACAGGAAACACACTGATACAAGCTACTCGTATCTTGTATCATATGCTACGTGTTTATGTAGCGATAGATTTCGTGGTCAATGACTCCGTTCTTTGATATTTTGCGAAGGCCACCTTTTCCCAATCTTTCAATGCAGACAGCACTTGTTGTTCGCCGTTTCCAAACCCCTTGTGTACTTGACAATTTCCTGCATGCCTTTTGCAAGGCCACAGAACAGCGGGGCTTGTTTTTCGGAACGTCCTTGTCCGCGGCGGTATCTCACGGTTACATCTCTGCGGAGTTTCTGTCAGTGATTCATCAGTACGCGTATGCCAGCCGCCCGGAGCCCTGTGGGGCGCGCTGCCGTGGGAAAATCACTGGCGTGTGCGACCTCTGGCTCGGGGCGGCCACGGGTCACAGGCGCTGTTTGAGGACGCTCGGGCGCGCCCAGCCACGGCTCGCGGGCCATATCAAACAGACACCCCGCGGGCGGACGTCAAGGTCCTCAGGGTTCAACCAAATGGAGCGTCTAATAGGGGTGGAGGCTACTGTCTTAGTTTACCTTTTCTCCTATACTTTGTACTCTCCATGATTACAATACGGTTCGCTATCACAAATTGCTTGTGTGCAGGTACTACTAGTAATTTCGCACATAATTTCATTGGTTTTATGCTATTATGGTTTTCTTAAAATATTACGCACTCCCTAGAAATATTTCTAAGTGGTTGCTTCTACTAAAATACCGTAGCATGTCTGTTATTCTGTTTGTATGAGTGCTTAGGATTGCGTGAAGGACACGCACACTAACATACCGGCTTCTGTTGGAACGTAAAACTACAATAAGAACATACTAATGCAATTAGCAAGCCAAAAATCTATACTATAGCGATATCTAAAGAACAATGGATCTGTATCTGTATAGCCGGTATAACCGCCTTTCGGCGTAACACACCAGCTTATGGATGTGTTTCATGCACATACGAGAATCTGGGGGTTGGGGTTGGGGGGTGGATCTCGGTTTGATCATTTTGGTCTCATATCGTATTTGATCCTACATGCCTGTGTCAGACGGAAGCGGGTTTTTGACCAGTGTGGTGATCGTCAAATAATTACTTCCGCAAAAAACATGGGGTGTCAGCCGAAACAAACATCCGCAACATGTATGGCAAACTTGACTTCGGTAATACAATAATCAAATAGAAATAATGGTAGCTTGTTTTTATATGAAATTTGCGTTTGTGTGATGGTTAATGGTAGTTGTACCGATATGGGGCGTTCATGTAGGTTGCCTTTTTTTATATTACTAAGTGGACAGGAAATCGTGAAATAGAGTTCTGCATGTGTATTTATGAAGTTTACATGTAACCAAGAGAGAGAGAGAGACTGAGAGAGAGAGAGGGATAGAGAGAGGGAGGGAGAGAAAGAGAAATCTCATTGACGATCATTGACAGTAAACAGTGACATGTCCCAACACTGAACTGCGAGACCAAACTGGAGAAACTGACGACTATTTCAAACGCATATACATGAATTATTCATCCATACAAAAAGTTGGCATGGATGGGAAACGTTATAGTGGGGCACACGTTTTTACAATGGGGGAGCTAGAGCCTCCCAACATCTGCTTGGATATTTGAGTCCTGGATCTCAAGTTTACCAATTAGTGCTGTTGGCATGCCCTCCTGTCCCTGCTATAAGGTCATACATACATCACTGTCATAGACTCTACCACCCAGCACGAGTTACGTGTGGTAATATTGGGTTATTTCATGTCCATTATCATTTTATAAGTAAACGAAAAGCCCTGCTCGCAATGCGAGGTTGCAACGTAAAATATTTATTGACTATATCTGCAAAGCTTTGGAGAATAAAGGTTAATCCACATGACCTCTTTAGGAATTGAACTAGAAAAACGCCCTTTATAGGCAGGTATGCGGCCACTTGTGTTGGCCTTTATAATATGTATGTCACGGTTTATGGTATGAAGAAGAGGAAGCTCTGGGGACCAGTTAAGAACAAATGCCATACCTCCTGTCTATCGTCATCACTGTGAAGAAACGAGAATAGCTTTTCACTATCTAACATCAAAGACGAGAAAGGGCGTTCGTTTCGTTGTCATGGCGACAGTTAGGTGATCGCCCGTGGTGGTCCGTGTCGACCGCAACCCAAACAACCACCTGGTGGCTCAGGTGACCCGGGAGCGTGTGAGCGGCGTCACCTCCCGGGATCAGCGTTACAACCACAACACGTCCGGCGTGGGGTGGGCTTACCTCCGGCAAACACACGCACGGCCCGGCGGCGGGGAAGGCGATAGGCCGGGACGGGGGGACGGGCCGAGCGATGTCCGGAGTGGGGGGCGTAATACTATATCACCTGCGCACGTGTGAGAGGTATATATGACGTGGAGTTGTGAATGTGGGGCGAATAGTGGTCTTAATTTGCAGGTACGACGTTTTGATTCGCAGCGAAGATACTTTTACTTAAAATTACATGTATTGGATGAACTAAACGTGTAGCAGTGCGCGCGATGTGTAGATGCACATGCATGAAACTCCGCTAGGAGAAAACAGGTGTCTTAGATCAAGGACCGTGCACGTGCTTAGATATATAGTCTTTGGGTAAAGAATAAAGCTGATTTTTACATAGTGCTTTGTATATTACTTTTCCTATTTCATATAATATTTTCCTATTTACAACTTCAGATACTGCCTTTTAGCTAGCTAGCACAAGGTGAAAGGACAACTTGAAACTTTTCATCCCTCCCCTTAGACACTACTGGTCGATCCCCTAACTCATGAGAACGAGAACGGTAGCAAGTCTTTGGTGCCAGGTAACTAACTCGTAAGAAAACGTTACCCACAAAGGAAGTCGTTTAGTCCTGACCGGATGCTCTTTTGAACTTGTTTGTTTCCGTTAAGACATGCGATTCTGACCACTTACCGGCGGACAATCATCACAATGGCGGCTTCGGCGTGTAGACAAAGTGGCCGCGACAAAGAAAGGTAAAAATCTCCCACGGTAAATCTTACTGCACGTCTGGAGGCCACTGTTGGAGGCTGTGGGAAGATTCCGACTTAGAAGAAAGATAATAAGTAAAGAATGCCCTTGCCTTTGTCTCCTCTCAACCTAAGACGACCGCGTCTCTCTAACGGGTAATCTCCCTTTTGTAAGAACACCACCAAAGGACTGTGACAAGTTCCCCAGTCCTTGGTGTGGGGCTTGCGATAGACAAGGATGAATGTACGAATACAAGGAAACTCTGAAAAAAGCAAAGTAATATTGTGTGACCCTGTTTTACATGTTCTTGAGTCTCACTTGTCGCATTGTTTGGTCCAATTGCTCAAATTGAATGAAAAAAGAATATACAAAGAAAACTTACAATTGCAAGTCGAAGCCATACGTCTGCTTGATGATCAGGGCAGGGTTAGGGTCGTAAGGAGGGACTTTTTCTGCCGAATAGTGTACAGAAACAAGGGTATCATGTACCTTGAACTCGACAGAAAAGAACATTAAAGCACAAGGAGAAAATAAAATGCACAAAAGACATTTTCACCTTTATCATTTACTAGTATTGTAACTATGTCATGATATCATTATCCGTCTCTTATGGTTTATGTTTACTGACTGTGGCAAAGTTTGTAAAGTTTCAAAGTTTTAAATGATTTCAAACCTTTGATTAAACATGTACCACTTCCTTATGGGACACATCGCCTTATGGTGTCCATGTACATTCTTCAAAGTTATTCATTAAAACTAGCAAGGAGGTTAAAATCATTTGATTTTTTGGAACTAGTAAGCACGGCACCTCCCTGTCATGATTTGTGATATCCATGCGGTTTTGATAAAAACTGCAGGTACTAACTCGGAGGATATTTGCTCACGGTGTAACTGCGACATCTAGCGAGACTATTGTGAACTGGTATGAAAAAACATGTGACCGCGTTTAGCAATCTGAACAGTATAATGGCCAAGGACAGATGTCAAATGATTAGAAACATAGCTTATCACACTCCCCAAAGATTTTTATTTTTTTACTCCATGGTTTGACCTGTCATTGACCTCTATTTAATAAAATACTAGTACTTGTTCTCTGTGTGGACTGTCCCACTTTGCCAGGGGGTGAAATCCTGGTATCATTTCAATATTCTGGCTGTAGCTCATTAAAACCCCAGAGTTGAACTTCCACTATTTGTACCAAAAGACACCTGACAAATCCAGCTTTGCAATGGGGGGGTAAAGACTTGAGGTTTGAGATAAAGGTAAATGTGTTTTGAAGTTCTTGTTTCTAGTGGTTTTAGCATAGATTTCCAATGGGATGTCCTGATGCTGGTCCCTACCCAGGCCTTGCTTTGAAGAGTGAAATAATGCATGCTGGGAAGGCTACCAAGATGGGGCATCCCTGGGGCATCCATCTTAGCTGTCTGTACTGGGGACCGAAATCCATCAGAATCCTCAATGGTGGCTGCCGCTCGATGCCTAAAACTCTCCTTGATGGCGAAGTGTTGGGAAGGAAAGGGAAAATTAATAGTGACAATTTAAAGTACCTTCCATGTGGTATCCGAAGTTTCACCCAATGTCGAAACACAACCTGTGCAACTCACCTCAGTGGAATATATACACATGTATTAGACAAATCTAAAACAGCGTGATATTTATGTATCAGCCGCACCCCTACAAACTGCACACATATTTACATGAAATCCAACATACACCCATAGAACTTTGCCAACATTGAACAGGTACAACAACACAATGTTGATAACGACTAATAGCTGAAGTAATATCCACCTGAAAAAAACAAAGCAATCACTTCCCAATCGTCACTCAATGCAACTTATGACTGTAAATTATCTACAATTGTCTCAATAGAATCTGTAGAGGCGAAAGGATGATCTGTTGTCTTTGCTATCCTGTATATATGTATGGAAAGTATACAGTTGATCCATTCACCGTTGTATTACACAAGAAGAACAATCATTACACAAAACAATCACACACTTAAAAAAGATAGTGAAGGGAAATATGTTGACCCTGCTGCCCAGTTGAGCCACTAGCAGTTTACAATAAGGTACAGACCACACAGGTCAGCTCGTAGCCGTCGATGTAGGGCCCACAGGGAAGAGAGCCACACCTCGCCTCCACCAGGTGCAGCAGGGCTCCATCAAAGTTAGCAGATGATCCTTCCCTGAGTTGGGGAGCTCCGTCCACACAGATGAAGTTCTTGTTGCTGTTGTGGGAGTAGTGTTCCGACATCAGGTAGCCGCTGTACTCCTTACTCCACCCCCGAGGACAGGACAGGCGGGCGGGGATCATGACGTGTGCAGACCGACCGGACACGAGACACACCGAGCAGGGGACGTCGTAGTTAAGAGGGTTGGTGATGTGCCCCATGTTGTCGGTGGAGAAGTATCCAGCACCACGCTGGTACTCAGCCCCGTACATGTAGCTGTCATGCTGATAACCGGCCACTGGGTTGTCCCACTCCACATCTTCTAGGGGCAGGCACTGGAAGTCACTTCCCCCTCCCGGGTGCTCCCAATATCCACTTCCCACAACACCTATGAAAAGGGAGGATAAGTTTCTGAATCATTATCGATCGATATCCCCGGAGGATGTTAGATGTTTCAGGCAGCGTGAGTTAACTAATGGATGAGCTTTGATTGTTGTTGACAGGACATCATGAGATGATATTTTATGTTAAATAACTTCTGTTCGACCTACCGGCATAGATATTCTTGGCATTTTCACCACAGTCGTCCCTTCCCCACCGCACGTACACGTTCCCGATGGACGGCGGCGGCGGGTCGTCCGGCCGTCTCCGCTCTCTATGTGCCCCGCCCGTAGCAGTGTCGTTCTGTCGGTCCTCCGTACCAGGTGAGACAGTCGGTTGAGAACGGGTGACCTGTGTATTATGTAAAGAAATTGGTAAGAACGACTGAAGTAGGTAGACAATACTCCATCTCTCCAGCCAACTGATCCGTGACGTACACTTGTCCCCATTTTCCCACGGCTGCATGGTTTGGCGGTTTTGTTTGTTGAAAACTTGTTGGCCTAGGGAGGTACTGGGTTCTTGACTTGAGCCCCTAGGTTTAGTCCTAATGCTGTGCACTTAACAACGCATACAACCAAACTTAATTACGCAGTCTTCCCCAGAGGCTACTTGAAAAAGGTAAAACTCGTGTATAGATCTATCCAATGTTTCTACGAACATCACTGAAGGGTTGGACTTTTTAAGGCAGTGGCTAATTCCTACGTTTTTTATGATAGTTGAATTTTGATAATATTGTTTTTAAGGTTTTCTCGATAGCGAAAACATGGACTCTTGGTACACGTGAGTGCCTGGCTTCGGCTAATGTAGTTGACGTCCTCTCAGGCGGGGCATAAAGCGGTAGGCCCCATTGTTGAGGAGAGCCCCACAACTTGCACACTGAGCTGAATTCGAAAATATTAGCCCTACCACGAGTTTCCTGAGCTCGGTCACCTCCAGCTGCAGGTCTGACATGGTGACGTAGACCAGCGGCATGAGGACGGCGCACACCAGCACCCCGCCCAGACAGCCTCCCGCCAGGAGCACCAGTCCCGTCCGCCACCCGCGCGCGCCGCCCTGCCTTTTGTACGGCCTGGTCAGCGAAGGGACAAAACCTATAAGGAATGAAACATAATATATGTTTTAATCACTGTCAAAAAATGTAGTGAAACATGTTAAGAAAAGAAACGGTTGTTTTGTCCGGTAAAGAAACGGGCCCGTGGTTGAAGATTTTCCTTAGAAAACTGTCAAAGATAGCCTACCTTGGTCCATGACAACTTTCTCCACTGACATTTTCACCACCGACGGTAGGCCTTGTCTTGAAGAATGAAAAAAAGAAATTGCGCAATTCAACAGGTTGTCAAGACGTCATGAAGCGATAGAAGCAAGCACTCCGGATCACTCGAGAAGGGGTCTCCAAACACTCCAGAAAATACTACATGTATAGCTTGTTGGGCTATGCGAAAATGTTTCATGGTATCTGGTTGTATAATTGTTCAGTTCACCGTTTATGTATGTAAAGTATATGATATCGTCTTCTCGTTAAACGAAAATTAACACGGCGCGTTATGTTTGAAATACTGCCCCCCTATGATCCATCGTAGTCCACTCCTCACGTACTGGTTGTATTTGCCTGGTTGCCTGCTGATTTTGCTTTCTTTTGCTGGTAATGAGGCTTTTAAATCACGGCGAACTTGAAATACATTCTTTCCCCCTACCGCGCATTGATTCCACACGAGTTTAAATGAATTTACAGTTGTTGTAGCTACATAAGTATATAGAGTTATAGTTAAGTTTTCAAGTTCCAGCAAGGTTAATAGTAGACTTTACCCCCTCTGGCGAGATACACAGAAACTGCATTGAATGCACGACACACTCGTCAAAACAGTGCTTCACTCCATGGAAAGAACGTAGTAAGTAAAGAAATATGTCACAAATGGGAAAGCCCCACAACCTACCACTGGCGTATTACAAACAGAACGATTTCTCGTTAATTATGCAAATAAGGCCCTCATTTCAACATAAGCGGTCCAAAGTATGAGAGTATTACTATTATCTTATCAGAGACGATTGTATCACTTTGTCACCAATTATGCAAACGAGGCCCTGGTTTGGATGGTCTGTCAATTCTATAATTAACCACTGTGGTAATAGTATTTACATATTCATATAGTCCTTGAACTGTCAAAAATTCAGGCCATCAAGCAGCACCCCCTGACGCCCAAGTCTATATTGCACCGTCAAATAGTCCACACGCCTTAGAGCTTTTTGAAAGGGACCTTAGGCTTAGCTTTCGATAGAATAGCTAACAAAAACGCCGTTGCAATAGCCTAATGTCTTCTTGTCTCATAAAATGGGATTGAAATTTGGAAGTTGTAGTCCTTACGGCAGTGACAATTTGTAGGAAAGTGTCGTTTGACCTAATATCTCATCGCTTTGTGAAATGTCTTGAATATTGACGTTCTTAAAATGCCAAAAAAGTGCGAAGAGTCATTGTAACAGCACGATAACCTGTAAGAGCCCCACCTATATGTCATATGCACATCGCCTCTTGTACATAACGGGTAGGTTACGGATATCCGTGGACATCATTCGCTTTCCCAGAAGTGAATACTAATGCATACGTAAGTCTCTTGTTATTTGCTGAAAACGCATTCTCTTGAAATAAAGGATTTCCTTTACATCAAAATGTGGCCCAGCCATCACCAATGTTAGTTGTTAGTGGCTGTTATGCCCACAAAATAACGCGTTATTTGAAAGTCAATTTTCATGATCTGCAGTAAATTGCCTTCTCTCGACCATAATGAGTTTTTGAATGACCATTAATGATTTACGTGATGAAAAGCCCCTAACTCAAGTCACAAGGGAAGTGTCATAAATACTAAATATTTAGGTCTACACATAAAGAGTTGACCCGAAGACCTCTGTCTCGTGTTTTGCTTGTTAATGCATGCTAGTCATACACCACGTTTTTACGGCAGTTACGTTGGAATGAATAGCTCTTTCGTGGCTTCTTTCCCGACCCCTATATAGTAGTATGGTGATTTAGATTCGCATGTGTTAACAACATATATACCACGTTACATTGATGAAATGGGCCCTGGGCAACAGTATGGATGATTATGATTACCCAAAATAGTTATGATTCTTCTTTTATTGCCGTTTTCATGTCATATATAATGCAAATATATTGCTCCAAGGAAACTTGTAGCCAAAGGTGTAATGGCGACACCTGTGCAAAATAGAAAAAATCCACAGTACGCCTTCCTGTGGTACATTTCAGTTAAGTTTCTTTGAATTTTGTTGGCGTGCTTTGAAATTTGCAAAAGACTGTCCTTGAGGTAGGAAAGAAAACATTTTTTTAGACCGGCTGACGACACACAAATCAACGAACGTTTGTAAAGAAAATCAGGAATCATAAAAGTTCCGCACGATCAACGTTATTACTCCCATCTGTGTGACAGGCCTGAGTACACAGACACAGGTCGACCAGCTCCTTGACGTGGGCGGTTTTTATTACTAGATATGTGATTGATTTGTTACGGAAAACAGAATCTTCAGTCATCCCCTAAAAACGGTCTGAAAACCTGGCGCCAAACAGTCGACTGCGGGTTTTGTTGCCTGTGAAGTCTTCTTACGGCGTACGTCAGATTCACCAATAGACTGTCACAGAGATCATGGACTGTTTTTGACTTGGAAAGAAATATGGGCGTCTTTGAGGCGTTGTAAGACCTCTGGAGAAGTGTTGTTTCCGAAGTTAATGAGCCTGATATCAATCCTTTTTAGTTCCGGTGGACCCTCGACATAGAGCATTGGGATTCTATTCTTAGTTTTCATTCCACTATCACCAAGGGATACTGGTAACCCTGTGATGCATCCTCTAATACTTTATCTATCGGATTCTAGGAAAAAGGCTTTAACATTGCACTGCAATTCCACCACCTTCCTCATAGGTGGCGCTGCAAAACAATCAGCGTCGACGTCTTATCCCGCGCCCGACTATAATTCAATGCCATGAAGTCGTTATTAATGACACGTGTTGAACAAGAACCCGTATTTCCTTCCCCTCCATTGAACAGCTATTTACCGCTCGTTTGTACCCCTTCCATCCTCCCTACATATCGGAAAGGCAAAGTTAGGGACGACATGGCCTCCTGCTGTTACCTGCCCGGAGTCATGTTTACACGCACGCAAGCTCGACTTCAAGGCCTACCGCCCTATCGTGCACATCAGAGTACTATAGTATACGGTCCCTTCATTCCCAACAATATTAACTTAATATCAGCTTGATAGTCGTCAGAGTTGATAAAGAAAGTACGTGTGGGTAATGATACATGTGGATGCAGCGAAGACCACGATAAGATCATGCTGACTTACGGCATGATATCTACAATTCACGACTTATCAGAGTGGGTGGTGCGTACCGGTCTTCGGGGGTACCTGGGTCGTATCCAGTGACGTACAACTACCGTTGGGTTGGAGGTTATCTCCAAGCAGATTCATTCTGGGCCAGGGGACGATCACATCGGCCACCAGATGTATCACCTGCCCATGAGAATCTGCTTGGAGATTAGGTTGGAGGAATCACAAGTCTTGAGGTTTACTTGAGGTACACAAGTGTTTGGAGAAGTGCTTATATCTATCTTCTTAACGTAGCTGTAAAAGTCAGCAATGGATACAGCAATGTGCCGACTTGAATTTCCTACCTTGTGGAATTGTGGTGGCACTTTTTTCTATTTTTCACTAAATGGTGACACACTGAATTGTAAGGACTTTTTATTTTCGAACATATAATTCATACTTCAACACGATCTGTCAGATCACAGTCAGGCATACATTTAGATAGACACAAAATATCATCCCTCTGAAACAAACATTCACGTCATTTAGACATTATTTGCTTGTGCTTGATAAGACTATGTACACTCATTTATACTCCCTTCGCCTGTCATTCATATCTTCTGTCAGTGCAACTGACGAACGTCGACTTGAGCATGTTCGTAACGCCACAGCAAGTAATTTTTATGGATGACATCAGAGCGCGCATTGATTTTCGCATGATTTTGGAAGAAAACAAGAAATTTTGTGGTCACCATGCCGAAAATGGGCAAAGATGTCTGTTGCCATGTCGGAAGGTGGGTGGCAGATAACTATAAAGAGAAGAGACAAGAAAAGGCTCTGATTTAATGTTTTGTTGGCTGTGTATATGTGATGTTCCCATTGAATCAAAACCATTTGTACAATGATTGACTCAAAATTTTGAAATGTAAGAAGAACCTTGTATTTTTTGCGGCCCGCCTAGTTTTTTTTCGCCCGCTCGCATTCGATTTCGAGTCTGTGGAGGATGTCATCCATAAAATTTACTTGCTGTGGCCTAACGCTGGTATATCGGGGAGAACAGTTGTTGCCAGGTTCGGACATGTACACATATTTTGAAGAGGTCGTGGATACACATATCGAAAGCATTCGATACTGTGAAGTTTGCACATGTATCCGATGTTATGCAAACCTTATGGAACTCTCATCTATTCAGCTACATGTTGTGAATGTGTACATTTACTAACCAATGAGCCACCAGGCACCTAAAACATATCCACATTTCCAAAACGGCCGTAGAAGAAAAGGGAGCTACAGAAGGTGATACACACTGTCATAGCGTTTTGCTAGATGAACTATTGCACATTGCCAACATCATGGATATCACATTTGTACAAGCACACAAATTTAAGGCTCTTTCCCCAATACACTTCAGTATTCCTTTCTTTACAAACAGGCAAAACGTTTGTTAAGCAGGTCACTTTGGTCATTTATATGCTGAATCTGACATCATTTATGTAAGAACTTCGCCCTATCACCATCATATACCACTGTCATTTTTCTCTACACCCACTTTCTACTAGACAAGAAGCTGCACGACCGCTGAGCTATTTGACAGGTCGCCAGAAATTCTGCTATTTTATGTGTTTGTCTTTTGAATCATACTTTTGCGTCGCACAGAATATTTCCATTATGAAATCAAGGGTCATATCCAATTTTAGGCACTGTATGATCGCTCAGCGCTCGCTCTAGTGGAAAGAGGGTTCCTTTACAGTGTCGGTCGCAGCAGTGTGTCATCATGGACGCCTTGTGGACTGCATGTAGGTGGGTGGAAATGCAGAGGCGTCTCTGCCTCTAGATACTTGCATAAGCCTACGGTCCATCGTTGACGCAGGTTGTAAATCATACAGAAAATATAAAACTTTTTTCTTGTTCTGTTACTGCTAGACATACTTCACAATAGGCCTTCACATTGCTCTCAAGTCACGTTCAGAGAGTTATCAACTCTCGCGAGATTTCGTCGGAAGCACTGAATCAGAAGGTGTCCCCCGCTGACCTCATGAATCAAACCATCTCCTGTCCCGCCCTATTTAGTCCTCTTGGTTGGTGGTTTTCCGTCACACTCCTCCATTTTGACGGCTGAAAGAGAAAGGGAAAATGGCCTTAATTATTGATAAGAGTCGTTCATTCTTGACTGGAGCGCCTAGTGGCGCCAGCCTTAATCCTGCAAACAAAGGGACGGCCGTCATGGACCTCCGGTGAGACCTGTCATATTATGTGGTCTCAGACTCAACCGTCGGAGATAATGGAGGAAGGGCCATTCGTTTTAGTCTAACGCTCAGCCTTACAATGCCACTTTTGCTCATCAGCGTACCTCGTGAACATAATTCACATTTATGTTTTACACTCTAGAGGGTGCTGAGGATAGTGCCAATGGCACTAACTACGAGTCACGTCATAAAACGAGAATCTCACTGAACGAACTAAAACGTGACAATGAAAGAAAGCCAAACGTGACGTTGATGCAAATTGACAGCGAAATGACCAGGTACAAGAATGTAATCCGAATATGATCTGAAGCATCAAAGCGCTCACATAGCTGTTAGGGACAAGTCTCACACCCCACA
>NW_017804131.1:1776113-1780241 GCF_001625305.1 Branchiostoma belcheri
ACTGGACCAATAGCGAGGCACTACGTCACACGTGCAGTGACTTCCACCAATGGGACGTCCCCATTTTCCAAAATGGCGACGCACCCCTATCCTCCTATTGGCTGAGACCGCATGAATGTAGTGTGGGAACCGGTCGCCACAGAATTTCACACGAGCACAGAAGGATATAAATACAAAGCAGAAATCTCTGTTCCCACACTCGCCACACGACCGTCCATTGAGAAGTTGATCGCAGAACGCCGTTCGCAGTCACGAAGTTTCATTCCTACACATTTGCCGGACTTACTCGGAATAACTCCAGACCGTGCAACATGCCTGCCGAGAAGGTTGTGGACAAGGCCCGTGAGGCAAGAATGGAGAGCCGTAAGGTATGTATTTGTGTACTGCACAACTTACTACTACTACAACCGTAGTATCCCCCATAGTCTAATTTGCCCCGTGATATTGTAAGTTCTGTTGCTTTACACAAATGGCTACCATGCAATGTACAGACAATGTATCTTACCATGTTTTTGCACCTTTTTCTACAGTCTTCCAAGCCGATCATGGAGAAGAGACGCCGGCGCTCGTATCAACGAGAGCCTAACAGAGCTGAAGACCTCATCCTTGAAGCCCTGAACAAAGATGTAAGTACACATATCATCTCACGTGTGATCGATTTTTTTTGATTATCCAAATCTCCATCAGTGCAAATTATAAAGTGCCCTACGGAAGATGTATATATATATGACCAAGTCTTTATTGTTTGTAACTTGCAGAGCTCCCGTCACTCAAAGCTGGAGAAGGCTGACATCTTGGAGATGACTGTCAAGCATCTTCGCAACCTCCAGAGGCAGCAGATGGCGGCTGCCGTCTCCACCGACCCTTCACTGCTGGGCAAGTACCGCTCTGGATTCACCGAGTGCATGACCGAGGTGTCCCGCGTCATGAGCTCCATGGACGGCGTCGACTCGCAGGTGAAACAGCGTCTCATCAACCACCTGGCGACTCACCAGCCAGCCACCAACGTCATGACGTCCGGGCTGTACGCAGGGGTTCATCCGTCGGCGTTCCCGCACGTCCAGCCCGTACAAGTGCAGGTGCCAGCCTCCGCGTCGGTCCCCATGCAGAGGGTGCAGCTGTCCCCAGCTCAGGGCGCGTACCCCAGGCCATCCAGACGACCATGTACGGCGGAATCCCCGTGGTGCCCGGCCACTTCGTCGGCGGAGAGCCGGTGGCGGTGCTCCTGCCGGGCGGGCAGACCATCGTACAGACCAACGGACAACAGCAACAAGTCGTTCCCGTGCAGTACACAAACACTACCGTCGTGTCAGCCGCGCAACCACAAGGACTTCCCTCAGTCTCTGTCTCCTCTCCAAACGGACTCAGTCAAACCGTGGTGCCCAGCCACCCCGTCCCCACACAGGCAGCCGCAGTACCCACCAAGGCGGCCGTGTCACCCGCGCCTATCCCTGAAGAGAAGATGTGGAGGCCGTGGTGAAAGAAAAACGAACTGAAAAGACTTGATGTTGTACATTCCACTGTTACATGTACTGAAATCTGAACATCAGTTATAGTACAAATGATTTTATCATGTATATACAGAAAACAATGAATTGAAAGAAATTAATGAGATTGCAGATATATTTTATATTATATATGGCAGCATGTTAAACATACGAAGTTTCTATGTGTATATGTGTTGGTCTTTTTGATACCGTGGTATTAAAATGGGATGAAATGAATCTTCTGTGTGTGCGACTGTTGAATCACTAGTGTATGCAAGTACTTACTGAATCACGAGGTCCTTTTCTCGAAGTAAGGGGTTAGGTGAGTGCAGTAGGTTGAATGACCGTGATCAAAGGTCCTTGGTCCAAGCAAGTTATTTTAGCCTTTCATTGGACCAATACCAGTATGTAGTAGTCAGGGAAGTCTCTGCCCTAGCATGTCTCAACCGCAGCCCAAATATCAGGACTTATAGCTCGCGTGAGGTCTCTGTAGAACGTAAGTAAAAGAATCTCGGCATAATGGTCATTGCATCCGGAAACACGACAAATCTAAAAAGGGAAGCGTGCCCCATCAAAGCTTATTCATACACACAACAATAGACGCCTGTCGTATCACATACTGGCGTCGTCCGCCGAAAGCATTCCCTCGTACTGCCCAACACACGACTGTGGGAAAATAGCGGGTAATAGCTTTGGAATGTAAGCATCTTATAAAGGTACAATAGTCGTGAATAGTTTTGAATGCCTATGCATGTGGCATTTGGGCGTTTTTGTCTTGTTGCACTGATTAGGGTGAGTTGAAAGAGTTTGTCTCTCAGCACAAGGTTGAACTATCTATAGTATAGAACGTTTCGCTATATCGCCCCTAAAATGTTGTTCTGAAACGCCTCTAGTCGCTGAAACAGGAAACACACTGATACAAGCTACTCGTATCTTGTATCATATGCTACGTGTTCATGTAGCGATAGATTTCGTGGTCAATGACTCCGTTCTTTGATATTTTGCGAAGGCCACCTTTTCTTTCAATGCAGACAACACTTGTTGTTCGCCGTTTCCAAACCCCTTGTGTACTTGACAATTTCCTGCATGCCTTTTGCAAGGCCACAGAACAGCGGGGCTTGTTTTTCGGAACGTCCTTGTCCGCGGCGGTATCTCACGGTTACATCTCTGCGGAGTTTCTGTCAGTGATTCATCAGTACGCGTATGCCAGCCGCCCGGAGCCCTGCGGGGCGCGCTGCCGTGGGAAAATCACTGGCGTGTGCGACCTCTGGCTCGGGGCGGCCACGGGTCACAGGCGCTGTTTGAGGACGCTCGGGCGCGCCCAGCCACGGCTCGCGGGCCATATCAAACAGACACCCCGCGGGCGGACGTCAAGGTCCTCAGGGTTCAACCAAGTGGAGCGTATAATAGGGGTGGAGGCTACTGTCTTAGTTTACCTTTTCTCCTATACTTTGTACTCTCCATGATTACAGTACGGTTCGCTATCACACAATGCTTGTGTGCAGGTACTACTAGTAATTTCTTACATAATTTCATTGGTTTTATGCTATTATGGTTTTCTTAAAATATTACGCACTCCCTAGAAATATTTCTACGTGGTTGCTTCTACTAAAATACCGTAGCATGTCTGTTATTCTGTTTGTATGAGTGCTTAGCATTGCGTGAAGGACACACACACTAACATACCGGCTTCTGGTGGAACGTAAAACTAGAATAAGAACATACCATCGCATCGCAAGCCGAAAATCTATACTATAGCGATATCTAAAGAACAATGGATGTGTTTCATGCACATAAGAGAATGTGGGGGTTGGGGGGTGGGTGGGTGTGTAGAGAATCTCGGTAAGTCGGTTTGATCATTTTGGTCTCATATCGTATTTGATCCTACGTGCCTGTGTCAGACGGAAGCGTGTTTTGCCAAGTGTGGGGATCGTCAAATAATTACTTCCGCAAAAACATGGGGTGTCAGCCGAAACAAACATCCGCAACATGTATGGCAAACCTGACTTCGGTAATACAATAATCAAATAGAAATAATGGTAGCTTGTTTCTATCTGAAATTTGCGTTTGTTTGATAGTTAATGGTAGATGTAACGATATGGGGCGTTCGTGTTGATAGCTTTTTTTTTTATATTGTTATATATTGAGGAGGCTATACTATAATGGCTACTGCAAATTGTTTATCGATAAAAAAAGTTGGCATAGCTGGGAAACTTTGAAATATGTTATAGTGGGGGCCACACGTTTTTACAATGGGGGCTAGAGCCTCCCAACATCTGCTTGGATATTTGAGTCCTGGATCTCAAGTTTACCAATTAGTGCTGTTGGCATGCCCTCCTGTCCCTGCTATAAGGTCATACATACATCACTGTCATAGACTCTACCACCCAA
This sequence comes from Branchiostoma belcheri, assembly GCF_001625305.1. Classification (NCBI taxonomy): domain Eukaryota; kingdom Metazoa; phylum Chordata; class Leptocardii; order Amphioxiformes; family Branchiostomatidae; genus Branchiostoma; species Branchiostoma belcheri. The sequence continues at coordinate 1,779,992 of NW_017804131.1, forward strand.
CACGAGTTACGTGTGGCAATATTGGCTTATTTCATGTCCATTATCGTTTTATAAGTAAACGAAAAGCCCTGCTCGCAATGCGAGGTTGCAACGTAAAATATTTATTGACTATATCTGCAAAGCTTTGGAGAATAAAGGTTAATCCACATGACCTCTTTAGGAATTGAACTAGAAAAACGCCCTTTATAGGCAGGTATGCGGCCACTTGTGTTGGCCTTTATAATATGTATGTCACGGTATATGGTATGAA
>NW_017804131.1:1780261-1800729 GCF_001625305.1 Branchiostoma belcheri
CAGAGAGTTATCAACTCTCGCGAGATTTCGTCGGAAGCACTGAATCAGAAGGTGTCCCCCGCTGACCTCATGAATCAAACCATCTCCTGTCCCGCCCTATTTAGTCCTCTTGGTTGGTGGTTTTCCGTCACACTCCTCCATTTTGACGGCTGAAAGAGAAAGGGAAAATGGCCTTAATTATTGATAAGAGTCGTTCATTCTTGACTGGAGCGCCTAGTGGCGCCAGCCTTAATCCTGCAAACAAAGGGACGGCCGTCATGGACCTCCGGTGAGACCTGTCATATTATGTGGTCTCAGACTCAACCGTCGGAGATAATGGAGGAAGGGCCATTCGTTTTAGTCTAACGCTCAGCCTTACAATGCCACTTTTGCTCATCAGCGTACCTCGTGAACATAATTCACATTTATGTTTTACACTCTAGAGGGTGCTGAGGATAGTGCCAATGGCACTAACTACGAGTCACGTCATAAAACGAGAATCTCACTGAACGAACTAAAACGTGACAATGAAAGAAAGCCAAACGTGACGTTGATGCAAATTGACAGCGAAATGACCAGGTACAAGAATGTAATCCGAATATGATCTGAAGCATCAAAGCGCTCACATAGCTGTTAGGGACAAGTCTCACACCCCACATAAAAGGACATTAGGCTTTAGCCAGGTGAACGTTGTGGGTGGCTCCTGCTCCAAGACAATTACGAGCAGTTTGACAGCCACCTTTTATGATTTGTTGTAAATTGCCTATTTTCTAGTATAAGAGGTTTTTGAACGGTCATTAATAATTAAGTCACTGTTGGGACGTCTGGCTTAAATCACAAGCGTGGTAAAAGCCCAGACGATTCTGGACGTTCACACGAAGATGGGACCCTTTTGAACTTGATCTTGGCATTGTACATGTCTATGATTGGTGCTCACTCATTGTTCCCAATTCCACTGTAAAGCCTTACTGCACACAATAATTGTACTGGCAAAAGTTCAAAATGTCTCCTCTCATATATCCGATGTTGTATGGCCCTGACAAAAGCCAATGAACTTACAAAAGAGTTGTCGTGGATCGAAACGTGAAGAAAGACAGACGTCGATTTGTTGGGTAAACGCTGATAAAAGGCACTTTCCTTAATCCCCTAAGTCTGTGTATTATGGCAAATCGGTCTATCAAGTTTGCACGGTGTAAGCTGGAAGAATCTGTGTTCTTGCAGTGTAACTTAACTGTAAGCTGGAAGTTCGTGCAGCAGCATATGTAACCAGGATGAATGTTGTAAGATATCGTGGTATTTAACAACAAGGCCAGTGGTTACTTACCAGCGAAAAATTGATATAAAAAGATACAATCTTATAAAGGAGTTGCAGTATCTGTGTCATTTTTCTTTCATTCTTTTTTTTACATATTTTTTATCTTTCGTCAGAAAGGCCCGGTGTCTCTTCGGGAATCTGAATTTGCTCAACATTTATGTTTTGTCTTAAATTGTGTATTAAATTATAGAATTTCCTTTCTACTGTAATGGGGTCTTATAAAATATTTCGACCTAGAAAACTGCTGCGGTTGGCCTGAAATACGACAAAATAACAGAAGACTTTTAGACTTCTCATTTTTCATTGATAATGCGTACAATTATCTTGTCCAAAACGATTTTACGAACTAGTAGACAATTGTTTTAATTCCATTGTCAGAGAAAGTTCTGTGATCAGTCAAAGTCGTTTTAATATTTCAGTACATGATGTTATCCATATGTCCTTACTGTACACACCACAAATTCCTCTCTTTGTTGGTTTGTATCCGCTACAGCATTTCTCTGACAATAGATCGACTTTAATGGTGGTCAAAGTATTAATACAAACCCTTCTCATAGCAACCAAAATCCGATATATTTCGACACAGCTGCCCTTCTTCTGATGTAATGTTATCGACAAGAGTTCCTACATATATATCACCAAAACTGTTACGTTTTTCGTCTTTTAACGTTGGAGAGAATCAATTTTTAGGTAATTGGAATTGAACTAGCAGTCGATCCTGAAGACCGTGGGCGTTCAGTCTAGACAGAAGTAGGTTATTGGATGTATGTCAATAGAATGGGGCCTTGAGGAAAATACGGTAAAGGATGCGTGAATATGTGAAAACGTCGAAAGATTTCCAAAGATTTCATGCATAAGGCAATAAAATTCATCAGTAAAGCTGAGTATTCTTCTGAAGAGAATACAGACCGTTCCGATGCCATACTGATGGTTTGAGAATTAAACTTCTATTTGAAATGCAGCATAGTTTAGTATTGACAAATGTGATGTGTTTCTATGAAAACTTGAGTTGCCTCTCCTAATTTGCCGATGCATTGTACGATTGATCTTCCCATGAGGGTGTTTATGCTTGCTTATTAGTCTGTTATGCTTTTTAGTGTTTTCGAGTCTGCGAAGGGTGTCTCTAAAATGAAAAACGCTAAACATTTGGCTATCATATCGTTCTGACTCCAATTTTAGCTGACCCGTGCAAAAGGCATGTTTTTTGTCTGAAGACTTCAAAGGGATTGACCTTCCCATCTAAAACTATATGCGCCCAAGGTCAAAGCTAAACCATCAAATAGCGTAACCATTAAATTGAAATCACCTCGCATGTATTCCATGACGTCATAGCCACCGACGCACCTTACCTACAACGTAACTGATTAGTTACAGAGAATAGGTCGGCAGTCCCTTAATGAGATCACGCGCCTGACGTTCAGATCTTTCCTTGATCCTCAAGAAGTCTTTCAAATCTTCGCGGCGGTACGCCTTTAAGATTTAGACCACATACAGCGTGTTCCAAAGGTGCCAACTAGCACACAACTAGAATGACTGAACTTTGGTAATTATAGTTTTAATGCGTAATTCATGGTCACACTAGATAGTTCTACCCTTCATTCATACTAGTATGCAGATTTTCAAAAGGAATACATTGTCAGGTTTAAAGGTAGCGGGCTTTACTTGTCAAGCTGCACCTACAATTGCTGCCGTTGGCGGCGCTGCATGAGACTGTCTAGCATACTAGTATTACCCCCACCATGTCATAAAATCGTTATCAATTACACGTGTTGAGCTAGAACCTGTATTTTCTTCCACTCCATTGAACAGCTATTTACCGCTCGTTTGTACCCCTTCCATCCTCCCTACATATCGGAAAGGTAAAGTTAGGGACGACATGGCCTCCTGCTGTTACCTGCCCGGAGTCATGTTTACACGCACGCAAGCTCGACTTCAAGGCCTACCGCCCTATCGTGCACATCGCAACACAGGCTCCTCACTTGACAGAAATATTGTCTAGATTACATAGCTGATAACGAATTGGTGGTTAGGCCATGATTGTGCTATGAAGCCAAAGATAAAATCATGCTGACTATGATATGATAACTCATAAATAGGAGGTCTGGAATCTGACCGCAAGATATTCCGACAACGTACGGTACTTGCCGTGCGAAGTGTACGAAACTTTTGGCGTGAAAGGAATTACCAGGCTTATGAAAATGCTGATCACAGCGGCTTTTTGAGGTGCGGGAAGCACGGTCGTTGTTGCACGGCCGGAAGCGCTGTCAGTGTACTGACGATGATAAAGTTATCTTCACCTACAACTTGAGTCACGCCAAGGAATAGACACAGTGCACCGTGCGAGATAACATTGAGCGAGAACCCTATTTGAAAATAAGTGGCTACCTTACGGAACGATAAAAAGGAAAGGTTCATTTTAGTCTTATCATACAAACATATCTCGGATGAGTGGCCAAACCTCTCGTCTGTGTAAATCATGAAAGTGCTTACACCGCAGCTACAGGCGACAAGAGACTGTGATTTTATCACCAAGTTCAGCAACCAATGTGAACGAGTAGACGTAGTGCTAGTTGGACAATTTATTCACACCGTGAAATGACTTATTGATTTAAGACTATGAGCTTCTGTCAGTGAAAACTTCTGTTAGAAAGTGCCGCTAAGCTATATATCGCGCGCCTTTGTGTACAACGCTTTTAGACTCTACTTTATCCTGTATGATCAAAGGATGGCACGCAGAGCCTTATAACAGTCATTCCTGTCTGACATCGTTCACTTGATGTTAGCGTCTTTCTACTTTTTCTCTCTAGTTTTCTTTTGATATCCGCACAGTTTCCTTTTCTCCTCTGTTGCTTGTGCCACCCAAAGCTTTCATCTACACTTCCACACAACATGAGAGCGGGGGACGAGTCCTGGAGTCACAGCCAGGTAGTCAAGGTTTGACAGGTGATGGATTGTTGTTCTTTTCTGCACTCTCTCCCAAGGCACACAAGACAACCGCTTGCCAAAAAGTCCGTGCGAGCCATTAGATGAAGCTGACGTGCCGAGATGGTCACGGGAGACGTAACCTTCGCTCCCCACGTTGTAATTGCTACCTGACATTATCCTCGCTTTTAGGCGCATCAATAATGCAGTATTCCCAATGTAAACCTTCCAAAATAATCTCTGAAGTAACTACGGATGTTACATCTGAAGGCCGCTGCATCAGTTACTATAAATCCATTATAATGCTGTGTCTAGTAAAGTAGATCCTTATAAACCCGTCAAGGGAATGAGCTGAAAGAAGTTTCTTGCGGAGATAAACCATTTGGTGATACTCGTTCATCCGTAGGGACGGATGTAATAATCTAGATTACATACCCGCAAGGTGCTAATCACCGCCTTACACCTTTAAGTACTTCGGCACCATTCGTCCAAGGAGAGTAGGCTGGGAGACATGCCAACAGATAACAGCTCCTTCAAAGGGAAGCTCGCATTTGTAAGAAAGGTGGAACGCACACACAAAAGTGGTCAATTTCAAGACTGAAAGTTTTGACTTGCTAGTCAGTATCGGGAAATCATCATTTGCAATCAGTGATGGCAAGATGCCATCAAAGGCTTTTTTCCTACATAGGGACGTATTATTTAGTTTGTTATCTGCAACAGAGGTCATGCTTGAATGAGGAAGAAATTTGCTTTACACTTTCTTAGCGATGATTTCCTTCTGCATGCATGTCCGTTTGGCAAGTGGCCACGCCCAATGCCAGTATCTGTCAAGACCACGCTTATGTAAAGCTTTCGGCAATACTGACGCTTTTCCATGTAAAATAATTTATCCACATCCATCCAAAAATACAATATTTTCATTTTGGGAGCTGTAGTACTGGTGTACGATTAATGGAAATGTTACTGTACAGATTACATGTATGAATTTCTTCAGGAGTTTCTTGATGTAGTTGTTGTCAGTTTGTTGTTCTGCATATACACTTCCTGCTGTACATGTAAGCTGTTTATACCATTAGCAGTTGATCCTCTAGTATCCCGTCTGTCGAGCAAATAAATGTGAACAAGACGCAAAGTAACGGTGTATGCACTCAGCTGACAGGCAATATATCATCCACGGCAAAAATTGATTCCATTCTTATGAAACGCTACCTTTTATCAGAAGTACAGAGAGCCTGTATAAAAAGGAGGTCATTTCTTTGGCACACAAGTGGCATACAGGCCCTTGTCAGAGGAAAATGTAGATCTACGTGTTCTGGTAATGGCTAATGCTTGACACATCAAAGGGTACATCCCATTGATCAAAGTAAAGAGGTAGAAAATGTGTGCGAAAGGGAAGAGTGTCGTCCCACCTGCACAGAGAATTGATTGGGAAAAGTCATTTCTGATGGATGCTTATGAAACCAAATTGGATAATCGAAGTGGTGATAATAACCATAAAAGATGCTGTTATCCCTGAGGTGCGGTTGTTGGGATCAAACACACAAGGAAAACGGAGCGATTTCGTCATGTTAATGGTTGATAAAATGAGTCAATTTACGTTGAGTGCTGCGGTCGCGCCTCTTATTTATAAGAGGTAGACAAATAAGAATCGATGTAAAGGGATTTATGACACTTACTTGGCGTTACGAACTAAAGAAAGAAACAAAAACACAGTGAAAATGTTGGAAACAAATTTAATGGACATTAACATGAATAACTGCACGTTTCCGCTATCAAATTATCGTAACAAAGCCACAAAATAATCATGGAAGAACAGGTGCGGGCATAAATACTGGGGAATCGGTCATATCATGACGAGAATAACATGTTTAGTAATCTCATAACTCACGTATATAACTTGCTGCACATCCATTCAAGCTTTTGAAATGATATCTAAGAAAAGTACACCTATAAGTATTCGGTTTCAAGGCAAATATGAGCTTCCGAGCATACACTACACTGTGGTCCTCTTACATCTTCAACGGTGAGTTTTTCTCTATGTCTACTACACGTGCAGACATGTGGCCTACCCTCATTTGACGAGAGGAACTTGACATAATTGGAGGGGAAGAGTCCCACGTCGCCACCCAGATAGCCAAGGCACCACCCTCCGCTGTCCCCTTCCAGAACCTCTATGACATCGTCCACCTCAAGGCAGAGCTCGTTGCCTTCCTGTGCGAGGTACGGGTACATGACCCTGGCGTAGCGCCTGCCTAAGGAGAGACAACAACGTAAATCCCATCAGGAGGTGTCTGTAGATCATTACTGGCGGAAACGTGTGTGTTTGGGATCAACGTGCCACAAGCTGTTGATAAATAAAACAACATCTGCCACAGTCATGCTAGAATGATTATGTTAAAAAAAAGTACCAAACTTCCAAACAATAGATAGCAGATTTTCCAACTTAACGTTCTGTTCACTTTATATTGACTCTTATAATCATATCATGTTATCATATATGTAGAAGACAATTGAATTTGAAAATTGTGTGTATAACGCTTATCACGACATATTGTAAAAGAGCTTTTAAGGATCATTGCCTTGGAAAGAAACACCCCCAAGGATTTGGCGTTATAATAAAAACGGACATATCCCGAACGGCATCTTTAACCCCACCAAAATCAATATTTCTGTCTTTTCTTCGCCATAACAATTCTACCTGCAGGCGACCTTTGGCATGCTGGTCAAGCCGAGATAAAGTCAGAAAGATCCATCTTGGTCTGACCCGTCCTGATGAAGCCCCACAGGCTTTAAATAAGGGTCTGGAGTGTAATGGAACTGTCTCACAGTTGCGACAGGTTACGTTGGCGCTACTTCCTTATCTGGGCACACGGTGCAATGATTAGGACTGAAGAACACCGAAACTTTATTGGTTCTGTGCTAGATCTGAGCTTATGACGCGGTCATGGTTGATGCTCGGATTTGCCTGATGGCAGTGTCTGATGGGGATAACGTTTGCTGTTTCGGATACGTTTCTATCGCTTCCTGCTGTTTAATGTAGGCTGGAGAAAATGCAACGCACGCTTCACATGTTTAGTAGGTATCAATAGTTCAGAATTTAAGAGAAAAAAAATCAACGTAGTGTCTATATCCAATGTTTTGTACGAAACATACAGAGAAAAGATGCATTTCAAGTTGTAGGTGATGAGTATGTAGTATGCTCAACCAGTAAATTGAAAAAAAGGTAACGACAACGCCGTAAAGTTTCCGTTATCGAGGATGGGATGTACAAACTTCCGAGAACCGCGGATATTACCTCTTTTATCGGCCGCTCTTCTCATCGTCGGGATCCCCGCGTTTCCTGTCAGCGTTCCCTCACGTGGTTTGACTGCGAAGAAAAAGGGGAGATTGTGCGGCAGTTACGTTAATTGAATACAGATGAAATACCACTGGAGGCTCTAGATAAAAGCCAAGACGACCATCATCTAACGCCGTCCGGTGGAGGATGGCTCGTCGCAATCTACTTATCTGGATGTCCAAACGGCGGGATGACTGACATGGGGGCTTATGGACCCGGAATTTCATCTATGTTTTACGTGAACGTAAATCCCTTCATGTATCTCAATTTTTCTTGCAACTGTAGCATGGACCAGAGTGGATTCATTTCTGGAGTATGCGTCAAAACAACAGCGGGTGAGAGGGTGAAAGATAGGCTCGGCTAGTCGACTAAACCCTGATTTTTTTAAAAAAGTACCTTGACTCATAAATGGACATCAGGATACACCAAACAGTACCATACAGGATATGGTACAATGGCACATTTGTTCACACTAATGATAATATTTTGTCATGATTTTCGTCATATCAATGATGGAGAAAGTCAACATCACTATCAGTGTTAACTCATGTCTTGTTGAACTTTAACTTTTACCAGAGGGGAACGTTATTACCAGCACAACAAAGTATTAACTGGTAGCATGGTGTTTCCACATAAAGATTTGACTACCCTGAGAGATCCAGACCTCTGATAGGTACGGAAACTAAGTTTGGCGCTTTTGCAAACATAGATGAAGCTGTCGTATAAACGAAGTTGAATGCTACTTTGGGAGTGCGCAGATCCTTTAAGCCCAGAATTTATGGGTTCCTGTCCTAGCCTGGTAGAACCTATTACCCAGAGTAACGTGGGCGGGTTCCTTGTTCAGCTTAAGCCTTCTTAACCCTCACAAAACGTCAACATATTCCAGCGGGAATTGGACATTTTCACTGTATCTGCCTGTAGTCCTGACCCAAAAGTTTGCAAATGGTTGCCGTTATCATAATCATGCGCTTGATGGAGTCTGTCTCGCTCGGGTATTCGTCAAGGTCCCCCAAGGAACTGTCTTACTCCTTATCTCTATGGACAAGCAGACTTAAGTCCCACATGAGGGATGATCTTAGTTTTATGTCACTCCTTCAGCGTCTCATCAGCAAATCAATAAAGGCGTGCAACACAATGTCAATCCAGCGGCTCTTATCAAATTCTTGCACACATCAACGACTCTTCAAACTCTCAGACGCATCCAAAACACTTTAGGTGGTTCAGAGGAGCCGAAAGTTTGTCTTATCTTGTCTTATGCTAGAAAATATCGAAATCTCAGAAAAGCATGAATTGAGTAAACGTTTGCAGTACCGAATTTCCTGTACTAGTAATTATTGCAATGCAGATAGAACCCATGGAACTTAAAGATGAGTAAGGGCTAAGCAAATAATGTACTTTTAAAAGTAATATTCTTTTCGCTTGCATCTCTATTCAGGTATATATGACCACTACTAGTACAATTGAGGCGTTCTCAGCGCTCAAACCATACAAGGTCACCATAGATTACAGTAAGCCTAACAAGGAGAGACTATTATAAATCACACCTGATTGTGTCTGCTTGTAAAATAACCCGATTCGAACGGTGAGAAATTATTCATACAACAAATGGTGTTATGCATTTTTGCGGCGTGCATGCTTGATTTATACGATGCCAGGCTGTAAGGATTACGTTTCATTATAATTTGTCAAAGTCGTAGCATGCCTATTCGTTCATGTAAATACACTGTAACATGACTATAGATCTTCTAAGATCTGTCTAAGTGTACAGATCTGTCATCTATTCAGTTAACTGCACAACTCCGTTCCGCAAAAGAGAATGCATGGGGGATAAAACAAAATATACGACGAAATAAGTCTGTTTATGAAGCAAGTTATATGATTACTAATGAAATGCGGATAGGCCACGCATTGCATAAGGAGATCAGTGTCGAATGCAAAATGTACTGGTACATGGTTGGACAAACACCCTCAGCTCGCTGTGAGGCACACGCTGTAATTTCACCTAAACATAATTTGTACAATTCAAGACCATACTAGACTGAGGGAAGTGGAAGACGCATGGATGGTATTGTGTACATTTCCACAGGGAATGCCGGTTTTATTCAAATACAAATTCTCCGATTCATCTGCAGTCTAGACACCCATCAGATAGTTAAAGCAGACGGACCAGATGTTGAACAACGAAGGTGCTTATCATCCCCGAGTCGAAGGAAACACCTGCAGCCCCAGATATCTAACAGACAATCAATGTTAAAAAACACAGCACTGTTGCTGTAATACTTTGAATGATAACCTACCTTAGCTAATCAAATTCATGATCATTTATACAGCATGTAGACTGTATAATTTGTATGACTTTAAGACCATAAAGCACGAACGCGGGAATAGCTAATCATAAAATGGCACGGAATAGAGATTACCAGTTAAGGAAGATACTTTAACGATGCATTTAAGCAATTCGTTAGCCATGTACAGATAATTAGTAACACATAAATTGCAGTGTGATTCTAATGTTAACACACGTGGGTTACAGTTTATACCCTTAGCCAACGTCATTATGTATGTATATTTGTAAAAGGATTATGAAATTTCGATGCTGCACCATCATCCGACTGTTTTAAATCTCGTCATAAAATCAAAACAGAAAACTTATAATGTCACAATGCTTTTATCATGGATATGTCTTGAATACATGATTTGTGAGCGCGATAGATGTAAGAGTGGATGATGCTGCGCACCTCAGATGCCTTATTTCCTTCGAAGGTCAGCCTTGTAAACCACACGCTATAACTCTGAGCAAAAAGTTTCCGTCTTATCGCGAGATCTATTGGCTGTTTAATGATTCATCATGTGTCATGCATTATCTACAATGTGCCAACAGCTAGTAAAAAGTTTAAGGTGTTTGAGAGAAGACTCTGCTCGTATTTATAAGTGTATTAGAAATAAAAGACTTAGTCAGTTAGTTTGACATAGTGCTATTCTCACTAAGAAGTAGCCCTATTGTTGCAGTTTCAATAGTATCTCCTAGCCAGTTGTCCATCTCACACATTCAGAACATCCCACCCCAAGGTTGGCTGAAGTGCAGGAGCAGTCTGATCAGATTTAGGCCACGCCTACCTTTCTATACTAATCGAATCGAATTTAAGTAAAATTTGAGTCAAATGTGACTGCCGACCACGCACCAGCAAACCAGAAGCCAGTCATGTCCAAATCTGCCATCCACACCTGAATGTTTGAAACATTTTGAAACACCGAGTAGCCGAAGATTGAGTAGCCGGCCTTGCTCCCGACCATGGCTGGAGGGAGTTCGGCTAGTGTTCGGGAGGCCACATTCGGCTATGTGTGACACGGGCTTTAAAGAGTTGTTGAAAAGTTGAGACGGCAAGGGACGGACGTAATGAAGACTAATGGACCAGATAGAGCGTAAACGAGTAAGCCTGCCGTCTACGGTATGTGCTGATGGAATGGCTTATCTATCTTGTCCACAGCGTGGCACGTTCAGGTTGATTTACAACGAGGAAAGGTCAACACTGTCATCAATTTCAATTCCGCCGTCCCATAGTATCTCAGTGATTTGAAGAATCTCTTGCGTTCAAAACAAAGAACGTATTGTATTGCTAGACATCGTATGGTCTGGCGTCCCTTGTTATAAGTTATGCTAGAACATCCAGGAGTTCTGACCTACGATCTATAACTAAAGAGAGCTGACATTGTATCGTTGTACATTATCTATTTATTCGAATAACAAGATCATCTATTTCCAGAACCGTCATACACCACGTCTGTGACGTCAAATATGACGTTCCAGATCGAAGATAATTAGTTTAGTCCGGCGGTACCTGATCTACTTTCAGGGTTGGTCTTTCGAATCAACTCATAAAGACGTTATCTGTAGTGCCAATATAGGAAAGAAAATTAGAAAGTTGCTGGATACTAAGGTTAATTATCTTAGGGCATACGCAACAAGAAGAAGACATTGTTATTCTTGGAAAGAGGCATTTTTCTGCTTGAGTTATTGGAAAATCTGTGCTAGTGTACCGGAAAGTTACAACGCCTTAACTATTGTTTCATGCCTGAAATAAAGAAATAAAGAAAGAATAGTCACAAGTGTTTTGACTTCAACATGAGTGATACCCACGTGCGTCAAAACATGTCAGTTCTAATTTCAGGCTGAACAAGACTTCTCATAGAGGCATACATGCCCATTCAAACTGAATGGCTTTACCAACTTAGTCACGGTACAACCCCTGCTGAATACCCCGAGGCGAGATCTTACCGCCTTCTCATATTTCCTCCAGTTATCAGTAACAACATGGCTCTTGTTAACAGGTGAGGTTGCTTAAGCAGAAAGGCCCACTCTTTGCCTGTTGACAGAGACAGATGGAGACATACTAATTCAGACGGCAGGTCCAATTTTCCTCTTTGCAGGTGCACCGTGTAGAGAGATGCAGATCTATAGGTGCAACTAATGAAGCAAAACACAAATAAACATCGCGGTTTTGTGCCACCGTAGATTGTAATAATTGCGAAGACTAACGGTGTTTTATATGACAGTAAGAAGCCGCAGAATTGTCCATTTTATTTGCTCTGGGGAAGAGAACGTGACAGTCACGTTGTTTCCTGGATGGCAGCAGCCGTTTCGCGCACCACTTACGGTGTGTGAAATTGCATATACGTATCCAATGGAAATCCTCCAGTGCACTTAATAGACCCATTGATAATGTTTCTGGCCTTGGTGTCACTTTATCTTACTTGTATGAAGACGCGGTCCCATTACATGGCCAGCATATAAATGACGTTGTGTCCTAGGTAGGGTTCTGTAGGCAGTGCGGTCACAGAAGATGTGGCCTTTTGAATCTGAGATAGGTTTCTATTTAAAAGAAGACGAAGTGTATGAATGTATTAGCCTGGAACTGCGTCTTGTTTTGTGTAGTCCTTGTATTAAAACTCCCAAGTCCACTGCCTTTAGTCTGTGGTCAGAGCCTATCACGGCATTTTCTACTCGGGTGTCCGAATGGATATCGACTCTTGTCAATATGGCGCCATTGCTTCCCGGCCAGATGAGAAAATGAATTGTATTTCACATCTACACAATGGGTTGACCTAGAAGCTCCTTTAACATCATGTGTGATCTCTTTTGAAATATCCTTTACAGACAAATGAAGAACAAAAGATAGGGCCGAAATCGATGACATGGTCGTCCATGGAGACGATTGGATACGTTCCATTTCGATTGGAATGTAATCTGGGTTCAGCTAAATAGCTAGGGGCAATCTTCTTTTTATTAGATTAGGTGGTCTGAGTCTGCTGAGAGAATGAAGAGTACTTCAAACTTGTTCAACGATGATCGATGAAAAAGTCACAAACTTTAGGACTAGATATGTACACTGGAATAAATGTGCAGGAATACCTGACACGAGGGTCATACATTTACTGCCAGTGATATCAGGCGAGATTGGATCAAACACTACATTGTTGATGGGTACCAGAGTTGTTTCTTTATTTTGATTGTCCCCTCACACGGGATGTCTCCAGATTAGATCGATTGCTCATTGCCTCGGCTATAGAATCATCCCGTCCATAAGGAAGGCAATTGGGGAAGACCTAAGCAAGATTTATGAACCCGTGACGACTTTCTCCCCCTGTTTAAGCCGCGGATGCTTTATGGTAAATTGGCTCCCATGGTGAAGAATGGCATAGATTTGCCTGAAAGTTTGTATGGCAAAATAGAATCAGCGCAATATGGAGTATGTACAAAGATGAGGTTTCCTCATATACATGCAGCATTTTGGTGTTTTGTTCATAATAATATGGGCATATAATTAAGAAATACACAAGTTGCTTATTAGTAATCGTGCCTATATGGTTTGCATGCATGTTTGGAAACTTCTGTCCCCTCAGTGAATATTTTCATCAGGTTGGTAAGTCACTGAGTAACCGAAACGTCGGCTGAATAAAAGATCTGGAGAGGTAAGAAGAGTCTTTTTGCTTTGTAAACTTTTTGAATGGATACAAAGTGTATAAATACGTTAATATAGCCAGTTATCTACGTCACTTGAATCCCATGGCATTGATCATGTCTCCATTCGTAATGTGACAACTGAAGATGATCAGGTCTGGATAATCAATGGGGCCACTGAGACCATTCTCTCCAAACCCTTTCGCTTGTGTCATCAAAAGTGACCCCGACATTTCTCATGACCATGACCATTTGATGAAAGCCAACAGTTCTCGTTTCAAATCTTTTGACCTTTTGAAAAGGCCATTTAAAGACCACGCGCTAAAGCACAATATGATAAGGCGCTAGCTTTCATGGCATGGTGGGCTCTATCGGAAGGAAAATGTCGTCATGCATGATACAAAACTGCAAGAGAAAATACCATTAGTGTTATCACATATAAAGTGTATATACTCATATATATTCAGCTGATTTCTGCTTCAACAAACAAAACAGATCAAAACAATTCGTATAAGACTCGTAGACTATATATATTACTATGTGATAATGTTATAACCCATATTCATGCACATAACCCAAATTCGTCCTCCCAACATCATGGCTATTTAGTTAATCTTCTATCATCTTTAGCTAGATCTTGTTTCTTTCAAATCAGCATCGGTAATCAAAAAAACGCAAAGATGTCATTATTTTCTCATTTGATGGTCCGGGTAATTATCGAGACCCATTCCATTAATTTCTTTAAGATCTCCAAACCTTAATTGGCCCGCCGTCGGTACAAAGGAGTAACATGCCACGCTTCGCTGCCGGTTCCTCTTTTGATTAATACCCTCCAATTTAACGGAAGTTTGAACCCTGTTGATTGGCTAATTACCATCTAAAGGAAACCCTCATCAAGAAAATCAGACAAATGCAGTGCGTTGATTGCCTGTCTATTGAAAAAAAAACACCACCTTTTAACTTGCGACAGAAATAGTTATGGCTCCAAAGAGGCCGTCCTTGGCCGTCCTCAAGTGGTTAACAGAATATGTACATATAAAACACTTTATTTTATTCTATTTTATTTACCGACGCCATGCAGAGCATGGACCCAACAGACGCCACCTAACGTCAAAGTGTCAGGAAAAAAACGACAACAACGTTTAGATTCAGGAAATCTCAGAGGATGAGGTAGACAGTAGCTAATGGCGTGTCAGTGAAGATCATCGAGGACGTGAGATATTCCTGAGATTCCACATGAATTCTACAGCTCACTTTGGAAAACAGAAGACGTCTCGAGATATCCTTGAGCGTCTGGAAAATAAGACCAGGGAGACGAGAGGTCGGCCTTATTATTGGCTTTGGGAGATTTGGCCGGATCCGGCAACTCTCCAAGGTAGTTTAGGGTAATCCTGAGGATTGTTTCATGTTGTAGCCTTTCCTTGTGTGGGTTCTTCTGGGACTTTGTTAGGACTTGTTCGGCTGTAGGCTACAGAAGCTGGGGTATAAATCAAACATATCTGAAGCCAATAAGGAGGAACTCACTAGTAAAGTTACTAGTTGCACGGCGCCAAGGGTGTTGGTAGGCTTTATCAGTGCATATGCTCACAGCGTTCGCTAGAAGATAACTCAGTACCGTTCCTGATATATCGTTCGCTGGTGAACCCTTCGTAGATGTCACGGAACAAATGATAGCTTCCGTGCAGACAAATATTTTTCTTCAAATCACCAAGATGATTGTGCATGATGGCACCTTGCGGGTAAAATTTAGATTCAAATTGTCATATGTTATTTGACGATTACCTGCATTCATACATAAGATTCTAAACATAGCTTTAGACCTTGACCGGCTATTCAACAACGCTGCATAAAATTGGTCAACGCGGAATTTTCCGAATTCGAAGTACGGATGTAAAGATTGTATCGGAAAGACAATAAAAACTTCCACGTATAACTGGAGGCTAGTCTAACCCAGCTTTCTGGCTGAGGCGAATGCCAATATAAATGAGACGACGCTTATGCTGGGATTTTGTTTGACGTCGTTGTTTCCAAATATCATCGACCCGCTGTTTAAAGCACACACAGGCTTATGTTATGGGTAATAAGACTTACCCATTTATACCGCCATCGGGCACTCAGTCGATACCAAGTGTAGGAACGTTTTTCATGGCCACAGTTTGACATTGGAATGGCCGACAATGTCATTTTAACTGTCTCAGGCACAAACTAGAAGCATCAGTTCAGAATACTGGTTGATGTTGCTCCTTGTCTCTACGTGTACGAAAAATAGCTATTTGTTTTTCGTGCCTCGTTCATTACGATATCACAGGAATGTAAGATAAGACATTGGGATTTTCTATAAGGCCTAGTTAATTGTCATTAGATCTATGTCAGATGAACGTTAGGAAATTAGGACATCACTCATGCAACCTGAGTCTGTCCTAGCTTCGCTCTCTGATTAAAAAGTACGCATGAAGGATGTCGTCTTGGTTTTCCTGAGACGTAATCAGGCCCTCTGTGTAATAAACAGGCACGTATCTTCTTAAAGTATCGGTTTCTTACAGTTTTAATGGCTGTCTGAGGAAGGCATGATTTATTTGACCGTCTACGTACAATGCATTAAAACAAATGAAGACTATGGTCTTCACATGAGTACTATTACTCTTTCTGCCAATAGGTTTTTATCCAAATTCGTTACGTTGTCTACTTATACTTGGCTGGTAGTCACAAAAGTGATGTTGTTAACGTTTTTCTACCAGACTTGAAGAATGCAGCTTTAGTAGTTGGTACGTTGCCAGCTCTGTAAAGCACGAGCTGACGGAAAAGACTATCAATACTTCCAGCTTCGGATTTATTCTCTCTCCAAGGGCATTATATAGTCAGTTCTCCCTCCCAATCTGTCTGTTAGGAAACAGGGAAATGGCGGCTACATATCAAAGAGAATCCGATGCTGCGAAATGACCTTTTCGAGTATTCAGACCTTGGACTGCGAGCCAGACACGCGTCTGATGTTCACTCATCAGATGTAATTGGCTCCGTGATACCCGCGGGTTCAGAGAAATAGTCTTCCCAGCAAGGTTAACATCAGGAAATGTGTGTTTTATACGCTGGGACCTGAGGTATAATTTCACCAGCAGGGGTCAGCATAAAAGCAATTACTCCATCATCAAACTACTCTTTCAACTTGCAACGTTGTATTAGATAGAGCAGATGAGAAATAGCTGCACGCTAAGAACATTAAATGTCATCAATAACATAAATATACTAATGCCACCTTTCAACAGGGGTGGGTCATGTAGAGTTCATGGTTATTTACATTTTTGAAGTTCAGATGACGAAAGGCGTAATGGAATATTTGTGTTTGAGGGTATTTAATTTATACCTGTACGTTTGGGACCGCATTGTAGATGCAGTTCCCTGTAACCACGTTTGGGAATGCATCTATAGCAGCGACACCTGTGCTGCAGTGCAATGTGAACCAGTCAGAATTGCCCTGAGGAAGGTGACAGACGGTCACCGAAACGTCGACTGAATAAAAGACTTGCTTGGTTCTGTAAAAAGTCTCTTTACTCAGTAACTTACCAACCTGACGAAAATTGAACTGTTCTCCAACTCCAAAAGACTCCATATAGAGACTCCATTTAGAGTCACCTGGCCATACTGTATCATTGGAAGGAGTTAAGATCTTGGACACAGAACGGGATTCCTTGGCGAGGGGGGTGAAAGAAGCCATCTACATCAGGCCATACCTCCTTCGCTCAACCGTGACAGGGGGCGGTACCGACTTCCGACGAACTTTGACCCAGTGCAGACGTCACACGTGGCTAAAAGTCACTTGTCCACAGCACTTGGGTCATAAAGCTGATGAAGACTGAGCGATTCAGTCGAAAATTTCTGGTGCATTTTTGAGTTGGAGAACAGTTTAATTTTCTTCATGTATTTTACCAACTCAGATGAATTTTCATACTAAATTACTAACCTGATGAAACCATTTACGGAAAGTTATACCTGGTATGGTCGGGAAGTCGGTCTTGTCGTCAGGCGCCCCGGGTTCCCGCCGGCCCATGTTGTAGTAGAAGGCGAACCGCTCTTTGTCTCTCCTGTCCCGCCGCCGTTTCCATAGTAACAGGATGAGGACCACGCCTATGAGGAACCACAGCGCCCCGGCCACCGTTCCCACTATCACCACGATGTTGGACGAGTCCCTCGCGTCCTTGTCAGCTGAAAGCAAAACAAAAGTTTTTAATCTTTGCCATTTTTTTGTGTACAGTGTATGGCATTTTATGACATTGTACAGTATTTCATGTTTAATGTATGATATTTTATGTAGTGAAGTATTTCATATCATTAATGTTCAATATTGTAATCTGTTTTGTATTTGATATTGCAATCTGTATTTATATTGTAGTGTTGGGAAGGACAACTTTTAAAGGTGTCAATGCACCTGTTTTGTCCTCCCTTCCTCACTTGTGGTGAATTCAAATAAACAAAATGGATTTTTTAAAGAATACTGTTTATTCACATTGGCAGCCAAGTTGACTGAATTACAGTGTTACAGATTAAGAAAAACTCGAAAGAACTACGCATTAAAAATAACGGCATTGACGATTGAAATTAAACAAGTTTCAGGTATTGATAAGCCGGTCCATTAAAAATAGAGGCAGTCTATCTACAGAAAAGAAGATTGCATGAAAAGAAGATTGCATGAAAAATGAGACATGAACCTTCCCTACTTGGCCTAACTGTGCTGAATTGGCCCTGGTATTGTACTGTTGAGATAAAATTGAATAATTATGACACAGTGGGACATTTATGTCAATCTTTAACCATTAAGGCACAGGAATGAATAATGACGTCTGACACATTCAGGTCATGGGGCAAATAAAACGGGTACTTCTTGTTGTTGATTTCCAGCATTTGTCAAACTATCGTTTGAAAGGATAGACCGTAAAAGGAAAGCTTCCGCCTCTATATATCATGGCAAAGTCTTCCCCAATTAAGAGATCCGGAATCTTCCTACCGTAAAAATCTTCCACAGTCCGTTTATAGACAAGTTATTGCAGATGTCCGGTGAAGAGAAGATGTCTTTATTGTATACATTGTAGGCGTTGTCTATATGATGAATGCCTTATATCTGTTAAGTGTTGCAATAACTACTTTTATTAAACGAGCAGCCCAAGTATCAGCATAGACCCTGGACTTCGCCAATTGTGTGTTATGGTACTTTTATGAAAAGTCTAATAATGTACAAATGAGTGGGACTTCTACGAGGAAAATATATGAATACCTTTTTAACTAAAGTTGATTGTTTTGAAACCACGGCCAAGCTAGGAACGTATGC
Organism: Branchiostoma belcheri; assembly: GCF_001625305.1. Taxonomy (NCBI): domain Eukaryota; kingdom Metazoa; phylum Chordata; class Leptocardii; order Amphioxiformes; family Branchiostomatidae; genus Branchiostoma; species Branchiostoma belcheri. The sequence continues at coordinate 1,799,094 of NW_017804131.1, forward strand.
TTAAAAGTATCCAATGAATACAAGTAACCCATAGTATGTTACAACCATCTATTGCTTAGCGTCCTTTGCCTATGTTGAATACGTCGCTCAAGACATTTTTCTTGGCACAAAACTTTGTTATGCTCAAGCATACTTCTTCTCTTGGGTTGTTATATCCAGTTGGTGCTGAAATATAATCATCTGTGACAAAATGAATCGTCCAATACGTTATCGCCGTCTCTGTTAAGTACCAATCATTTTGCGCGTCACTTCGCGTGAATGGCCGATGGGCACTCCATAACGATTAAGGAAGAGCCAAGAGCTATGTACTGTATATGTGTGATATAGATATCTGCCGAACGGCAAATTATAGACATCAATCATTCAACCCTTTTTCGTTGTAATGACTCTAAGCTATGTGACACAGTAGCAAGGACACCCTAATATCATTTCTCAACTCTCCTCATATCTCAACTGGAATATATCCTTACCAATGTACAATACTGTGATTTCGGTCTTGTTCCAACAGAGGAAAGTGTATTGCATAAAAAATCGCGCCAATGGAAAGTACAGTGATGATGAGTCTACCAGGGATACGCTAACTGCGCTAGACGAATTACAGAGTCTTAGAAGCTGTACAAGCACTCCTCGCTATTCCTCAAAATATCTAAGTCGCCCATGTAACAGTCTACGTATTATACGACAAGTCGTTTTAAAGGCTGGTTTCCCTGTGGATGGTTTAATAGAAGAAGTTTATTGCAAATTCATGCCCGGGGGGCTAATTGCAGATTACAAACATAAAAGAACAATGAAACGTAGTATAAAATAACTAAAATCTACATGATGAAAGGTAGTTGTCTAGAGCTATAGCTATGTCTAAAACTATGTCTAAGGGGTTTGACTTCTCTTTTTTAGACTATGGAAGACGTAATGTCCCACCTTTTCTAAAATTAGCGGGTTTTGGGAAGTTAAAAGAAGAATAGTTTTTTCTTGGTCTGTAAGTTTAGTAAAATTGGGATAAATTGTAGAAGTTTGAATAGTTAACTCATTTCGAGCGTTGCTATGAAAGGAACAATTTGAGATAAAGTGTATTTCGTCTTCCACAGCCTTTGCATTACAATATTTACAAATTCTTTCACATACAGATAGCCTTCTATACCGGCCTCTCTCTATCTCCAAAGGATGGGCGCTAACTCTAATTTTGCTAATGGCTGAGCGCAGTTCGAAGTCTGCAAGATTAAGATATCGCTCTGTGTTGTACATAGTTTTACATTTTGCATAAAATCTTAACTTACCACTATCAGTTGACATAGTATGAAAAAATGTTAATTAATTTAATAGGCCGTATGCGTCATTCTGAACCCTTGGAAAGGCGATGAGTGGTGATGAAAACTGTTCTTAGCGGGTTCCTGCGTTTCCAAAGCGGCGTAACACAATAAAAAAGGAAGGACCTGTCTGCTAAAGTACCATGTCTAGATCTGCCAAGTGTACCGCTAAGAGCAACTTACAAGCTGTTTTCACCATTCTGACAAATATCGTCTTTACTGTAAGCCCAAGGCATGAGCAGCCCAGCATTAAACCACATCCCCGTTGAATACTTTGATCTAAAAATGAATTGGACCTTTCAAGTATATCCTTCTTGCCCTGTCAAAGATGA
>NW_017804131.1:1800749-1811272 GCF_001625305.1 Branchiostoma belcheri
CTGTTTATTCACATTGGCAGCCAAGTTGACTGAATTACAGTGTTACAGATTAAGAAAAACTTGAAAGAACTACGCATTAAAAATAACGGCATTGACGATTGAAACTTAACAAGTTTCAGGTATTGATAAGCCGGTCCATTAAAAATAGAGGCAGCCTATCTACAGAAAAGAAGATTGCATGAAAAGAAGATTGCATGAAAAATGAGACATGAACCTTTCCTACTTGGCCTAACTGGGCTGAATTGGCCCTGGTATTGTACTGTTGAGATAAAATTGAATAATTATGACACAGTGGGACATTTATGTCAATCTTTAACCATTAAGGCACAGGAATGAATAATGACGTCTGACACATTCAGGTCATGGGGCAAATAAAACGGGTACTTCTTGTTGTTGATTTCCAGCATTTGTCAAACTATCGTTTGAAAGGATAGACCGTAAAAGGAAAGCTTCCGCCTCTATATATCATGGCAAAGTCTTCCCCAATTAAGAGATCCGGAATCTTCCTACCGTAAAAATCTTCCACAGTCCGTTTATAGACAAGTTATTGCAGATGTCCGGTGAAGATAATATGTCTTTATTGTATACATTGTAAGCGTGGTCTATATGATGAACGCCTTATATCTGTTAAGTGTTATATACGGCAATAACTACTTTTATTAAACGAGCAGCCCAAGTATCAGCATAGACCCTGGACTTCGCCAATTGTGTGTTATGGTACTTTTATGAAAAGTCTAATAATGTACAAATGAGTGGGACTTCTACGAGGAAAATATATGAATACCTTGTCAACTAAAGTTGATTCTTCTGAAACCACGGCCAAGCGGAACGTATGCTTAAAAGTATCCAATGATACAAGCGTCACCACAGTAACCCATAGTATGTTACAACCATCTAAATATTGCTTAGCGTCCTTTGCCTATGTTGAATACGTCGCTCAAGACATTTTTCTTGGCACAAAACTTTGTTATGCTCAAGCATACTTCTTCTCTTGGGTTGTTATATCCAGTTGGTGCTGAAATATAATCATCTGTGACAAAATGAATCGTCCAATACGTTATCGCCGTCTCTGTTAAGTACCAATCATTTTGCGCGTCACTTCGCGTGAATGGCCGATGGGCACTCCATAACGATTAAGGAAGAGCCAAGAGCTATGTACTGTATATGTGTGATATAGATATCTGCCGAACGGCAAATTATAGACATCAATCATTCAACCCTTTTTCGGTTGAAATGACTCTAAGCTATGTGACACAGTAGCAAGGACACCCTAATATCATTTCTCAACTCTCCTCATATCTCAACTGGAATATATCCATACTAATGTACAATACTGTGATTTCGGTCTTGTTCCAACAGAGGAAAGTGTATTACATGAAAAATCGCCAATGGAAAGTACAGTGATGATGAGTCTACCAGGGATACGCTAGCAGGGCTAGACGAATTACAGAGTCTTAGAAGCTGCATTAACACTCCTCGCTATTCCTCAAAATATCGCCCATGTAACAGTCTACGTATTATACGACAAGTCGTTTTAAAGGCTCTAGTCGCTGGTTTCCCTGTGGATGGTTTAATAGGCCGTATGCGTCATTCTGAACCCTTGGAAAGGCGATGAGTGGTGATGAAAACTGTTCTTAGCGGGTTCCTGCGTTTCCAAAGCGGCGTAACACAATAAAAAAGGAAAGACCTGTCTGCCAAAGTACCGTGTCTAGATCTGCCAAGTGTACCGCTAAGAGCAACTTACAAGCTGTTTTCACCATTCTGACAAATATCGTCTTTACTGTAAGCCCAAGGCATGAGCAGCCCAGCATTAAACCACGTCCCCGTTGAATACTTTGATCTAAAAATGAATTGGACCTTTCAAGTATATCCTTCTTGCCCTGTCAAAGATGATATGTTCCGAGACAGTCATTTTGTCATTCTTTCACGGTACTTTCATGGCCGTATATTTTATACAGCGTTTAACTGTTGTGCTGCAAGCTGTGCGTTTACAGTGATGGGTAGGCCTGTCTCCCACAATTACCAACTTTCACTGTCAATATGACATGGAGACCGGAAAGAATGGTCAGCTTGGGGGGAGGCTTCATGCCGCTTAGCCAGACTAACAGCACCCAAAGGAACCACAAACGTCGATAACGCAGAGCAATGGGGTAGCTCATAGGGCCACCCCATCGAGCGAGGCGTGACTCACCGTTGAAAAATGAAATGAGATATGTGTGCCTTGTGGGCCGACTCAGCCGACCTCTGCCCAGTCTCAACACTGCACCACTCTTTTCATTTTAAAACCCGACCCTTAAGGTTAAATAACCGGATCTCCCAAAGACCAAGGGCACCATTGCTCGGAAGAAATGTTCGCATAAACGCACTTTTATGGATCTGTGCAGAATTACGACCATGCCTTGATGGTAAGTATGTGCATTCTTAAATAATGACCCCAAAGTTCGTCCGGGGGCATTTTTCTTTTTACTATAATTACGTGACAGATCATTTCATTTTTCACGTCGTTCGTAACGTTGTGACAACAGTTTATTAAATGAACATGATGAACGGCCAAACAGTAAGTATAGCAGGCGCCATTATTCACAAATACATAAAACTGTTCGCGCTGACGGAAATGTATAAGCTTAGGGTGACTGTAAAGACTTAGAATGATGACACACAACAATGCACGCATTTCTTAAAGACTGGGCTTTAGTGAAACAACGTTTATCACAGCATAATGGGCAAATGCAAATAGGCGTAATCTTCTCGGAGCAGTATGGATGGCCTTGTTGTTGAAACAGAGTCAAAGAAAATCCTCGATAGTAAAATTGAATAAGGAAGGGGTTTAAGACTTGTCAACGTATTCGGCATATGCAGCAAAAACACACCCTTCACAATTACTGCAAAAGAACAAAATAGTTTAGGAAACAACTATTATTGATGTGCCCTATTTACCATGGAGCAGTATGGATGGCCTTGTTGTTGCAACAGAGTCAAAGAAAATCCTCAATAGTAAAATCAAATAAGGAAGGTCAACGTATTCAGCATATGCAGCAAAAACACACCTCTCAGAATTACTGCAAAACAACAATATACTTTAGGAAACAACTATTATTGATGTGCCCTATTTACCAAGGAAGGACATGCTTTCCAGGGTTTTATACCCTGAAATCGATTTTTCAAACCATTTCGGGGAAGCTGCTTTGCTGACAACAGTACCATTTAAAGTTCAAAGGGATCCCTCTGTCTGGACGCAGGAACCGTCCGATATGGAGGGAGACGCGAGGGAGAGTAATTCGACTCCTGAGTCCACGCTAAAACGGCGCTTTAAACCCCTGCTCTTTCACACAGTTGCCCCGTGACCTGAGGTCGATAAATGGTATTGACTGCGTCTTTGCTGAACTTTTTGCTCCATTTGGCCTTAACCGAACGTAATACCACGAGGACGCGGCCTGAAGGAGAGAGGATCAAAACTTTAGGAATCCAATAGAATGACCCACGTGTCAAACTCCAACCTCCGTCAACCTCACTTCACATGACAGATGTGTTATGCCGTGAAAAGGAATCAAGGCTGACTGTTTCTCTTCCCCTCTGTCCGGATCGACTTTTTGCGGTGTTTGATCGATTGAGATCAAAGCCTTTTGCTCAGGAACCTTTGCAACAGACGTTAATCAAAGGAGCGAGTGATGGACAACAGTGTAAGGCGGTTTGGACAAGGATTGACTTTCGCAACTACAAGGAAAGGAACGGGCTTTAAGGGTATTGGTATAAGGATTCATAGGGATGAATGGGTACATTTCAATAGCGCCAGACGGCTAGTGCCATGCCGTTTGTCTAAATTTGTAGCTATTCTAGGGACTCTTTGAACATGTAATCTTAACGTTAAGAGTCGTAATCCAGTGAGCGAACCGACGAACACACCTAGGTGTCTGAAGGCTTTACAAACGTGTCTTACATAAGCAGTCACACAGACAAGTGCGCCTTGTGAAAATACACGGATCCCCATTTTCTCACGGATCCAGTAGACCTATCGCTTTACGGTTGAATTCTTTCAACGCAACCGAAATTTCGAGAGCGGCACGTTTGCTCTTTCAAATGGGCGTGTTCGAGACTCAATGAATAACTTTTCTAGACGACAGCCGTTTCATCAAGAAATGCAAATTAACAAGGGACGTTTCTGGAATTATATTAACCACAAAGTTGTGATAAAAGCCTCCGAATGCAAGATATTAAGCTACCTTTATTTTTTGCTTAACATGACTTCATGATATATTTCAGAAGAAAAAAAAACGATTAAAAAACCTGAGCAAACCTTAAACATATCTGAAATCCGAATTGTTTATGCTCTCCGAAATGTCCGGCCAGAAGCTATTGTTGTGCTTCGTCCATAACACTATGGGTAGGTACGCCTTGGAGGTCGTTCCGGGTTTAGCTTTTACAACTTTGCTCGCAAACGCAGAATAGTGTCGTGACATGGACTGTTTAGTTTACGCCATTAGGGACCTTTCTAGAAGCAAAGTACGGAGCGTAAAGACTGCATCACGTACAGGCATGGCAGGGGAAGGCTGCTGACCAATTACACAGGCAATTTAACATCTTATTAAGCGCATTAGCGTAGACTTACCTGGGTCACATCCTAATCTATTCATCATGTGTGCACACTCCGCAGAATTCGTCTCCCAGGTTTGTTATACCATGGGAACTTTAACAGACAGAAACCATCTCCCAGTTTATTATACAATTTATCCCGATTTCCTAAAACTTACAGACAACGAAAAAACTACTATTCTTTTAACTTCCCAAAACCCACAAATTTTGAAAAGGTGGAACATTACAACCTTCATACGTCTTCCATGGTTTACAAAAGAGAAGTGAAACCTTCAGACATAGTTTTAGACAATAATTACCTTCCATTATGTAGATTTTGAGGTTATTTTATACTCTGTATCAATGTTCTCTTATGCTTGTAACTTTTAATTAGTCTTTGGGCATGGATTTGCAATAAATATACTTCTCAATATCAAGTTACACCACGGGAATTTCAACAGAAAACATCACGCAATCCAGTTTTTACATAAACGCACGGGAGATTTCAGCAGACGGATGAATCCTGGCATCATTTATAGAAAGCTTTCCCACTTTGATTGATGCTGGCAATTCGGGAATGCGAATTCTCCGACTACAAAAACGTTTACGTGGGTCGTGAGAGGTGACGACAACCTCCACATCGGCGCCATTAAGTAACCGCCATGGTGGAATGTAAGTGGGGTTGCGTAAAACGAGCAGGTTATGATGAATGATATGGGATGCTAAACTGCTTCAGGTCTTCACTCCAAATCAACCTCTTCTCTCTTTAGGAAACCATCAATTATCCTCTCTTCCATTCAAGAATAGAACTAGCTCAATTCAACACTTCATATACATAATCCTCTAGCAACCTGAGAAATAAAATTGCCGTCAGAATTCATCCACAGAATCTTACCTACATGATAAATCTAGTGAGTTAGCGACATAGTAGTATTTTAATCCGTTTTAGATTGCAAATTTACGCATGAGGATATCGACAGATATCTATTGACTTCATGTATACAAGGATCTATAAGTGTGAAAGAACTTTAAAGTAAGACGGCGTTATGCAAAGAAATATCTCCAGGTCACCTAAGCTGTTTCCATCGACGGTAGGAACACCTATTAGCGGCACATTAGGACGAGACGTTGCACAAATTAAAGTTATTACAGAGCATTAGGTTGCTCTATAGTGGTTCTAATGGCTAGGTGCACTTCTCTGGAATTAAGTCTTCTAAAAGGTAGTATTCAGCCACCTCTTAGGCAATTCTCACACGTGGTGACTTCATATGACGCTCGTCCATTTTTGCAAAAGAATACGTAAGCATCTTGGAAAGGGCGTCTCTTGTGAGGAAAATGCTTTTAGAAAATGACAAAAATCATGAAAAGAATACTATATCATCATAAATTTCTGTGGCAGATGTACATGTATTCTATACCCATGTGTGTCTAGGAGCTAAACGTGGGTTTTTCGTTCTTTCGTAGCCTCCGTACGAGGCGCCAGTTTGTTGATTTCCCACTGCTCAGTAACGAATGCTGCCGTGTTCTGTTGATGCCGACCGCCGTTTGCCCAACATTTCCCGCCAGACTGTGACGGTTACATCAAAATGTCATCGCACCTGAACCCGTTTCACAAGCACACTCCAAAATACCACAAGACGGATAACCTTCAAGAGCTCTTATGTCCTGAAACCATGGATAAAATAGCTCTACACACTTGGCGCGGTGTAGCTGCTTTTGATTTTTCATTACCGTGGTGAGTTGGGAGCGCTGACTTTTTCACCCCTCGGTCACGCCGTGAACTACTTTCCAAACGCCGGGCTACCCACCATCAAATCAATTTTTTACAGACACCTTTTATTTTTAGCTTCCCCCGAGCGATGCTTGTGGGAGGATCATTCATCACTTGCCATTGACATATATGCATAGCTCTGAGTGATTGAAAGGCACCCGGTACGATCAGGGGTATGCATCCTTCTCCCTGATGCACATGAAAAAAATTCCGTAGAACTCCTACCTTTCATCTTATCAAAAGATATGCTATAATGAAGGTAAGATTATGTTGTGAAAAATTAAATCTACTGCAGCAGTTCAAGTAATATATTACCAAATCCTCATTTTTGTATGTCAGCGTAAAGGTTCTGTGAGATTACAGCGCAGTTGATCATATTCATGAAATTACTAATGTATGTTAATCACCCTTTGTACATTCGTAAGCACTAGTTTATCTTGAGGTGATGGATTTTCTTGACATGAGGTGTTTTGGAGCAGAGAGACAAATGTCTCCTAGCTGAGAACAGACTGCGCAGGTGGGAGTCGGCAGCTCAATCAGGAGATGAAGGTTTAATTGCACGGAGGGGAGGCGGATATCACCGTAGGGCGACCTGCCGCTAAGCCGGCCTGGTGCTACGGGACCTGTCGGAAATGGCAAAGGTTTAAGGAAAAAAACGTTTTGAACAATATATAAACTAAACATAGGATACGATTAATTAATATGCTGATGAAGTTTTAGTTAGTCCTGGATTTTTGTCACATTTTAATGCTGCACTTTCTGTACATTATCGAAAGGTGATTATGGAATATTCATTCATATGAGTTTTCTAGATGTTCTGACTCAAAATTTAACGTGTGATAAGAGTTCTACACATTACACATTGCATACGATCATAGAATTGCGAAGAGCTTTTGATCTGGAATGATAAAGACGGATATTCAAGTGACAAAGATCTGTTCCGCTCCACGGCGGTCAATTTCTAGGGTAAAAATTCCAATTCTACGGAGGAGTATCAGGTTACCGGGGTTCCACGCGCGGCTTCCGTGGAACCAGTCTCAACGGTAAACATTTTGTTAAGCAATAATTAACAGTTTGACAGGGACTCCCTTGTCCAAATGTGATAAAATCCGCACGGCATATACCTCAAGTGTTGTTGTTTTTATTACAATGCTTAAATGTGTGTGAATCACTCTCAACGCGTCGAATGCTTATTCTAGAACAATCAACGTCAATATCCAAACAACCTATTTAAACCGACCCCAAATCTCCCAGAAAACCCCACATTTTTGCATTTTAGAGAACAGCATAACAAAATTAAGATTTGAGTCGGACAGTTTTCTTTATTTCAAAGTTAAAGTGTTGTTAAGGCCGAAAAATTTGCCAAAAAATGCACTTTTTCAACTTCAAAGACCGATAATTCTAGAATGCCGCCATCTTTAAAAAATCCGTCCGACACAGATCGAGATTTGTGTCTTGCCTACAATTTAAAACGTTTTTGAGGTGAATTGAATTTGTTTTTGTTGCGGTTTAAATACCATGTTTGCACGCATGTCAGGCAGGGTGAGTAAGTACAGGGGTTAACATATATCCCCGTAAACAACAGTTACGATCGTCAAGGTCACACACGATAACGGCAGTAGCTTCGTTACATGTTACATATCAACTATAAAACAGGGCATAAATATACTGTTCCGAAATCAGTTTCTATTTGAGAAAAGGTTGATTTTTTACTGTTAAGGGGTACCCGTGTAAAAACGGGCTTGAAGCCGCGTGTTTACTGCACATGACCGAAGGTGACCCCGGATCGAACGAACGTTCGGTTCGATTGACGTCATATCGAACATGATTCTATTCGAATGACGTCATATCGAACACGATTCGGTTCGATTAAAAGGTTGGAATATTTGGGCCCAAATTTGACCATCGTGCTCACAAAGTACTTCACTGCAAAACAATTACAATGTCGGGAATAGCGGCAGTGTTATGTCATGCCACTTTTCTATGATGGGATTAAAACTTTCCAAATAAGATATCCGTACATACAATACATTGCCAATTGGATTTTACCGCCACGTAGACCTCCCCATTAGTTGTGATAGGTATGATTTAAATGAAGGCAATGCATTTAAGAGCCACTAATGCGTTGAGTTACTTCTCGGACTGATGGCTAAAAAATTCTAATCATTCTGTGAAAATTATACGCCACACGGGAGAGCATTGAGTGGGGTTTCCATCATGAATGTCTGAGTATTCATACTTTTATTTATTTATTTATTTATGAAGATTTACCACATTTGTGGAAGGATTGACATAACAGGTGACTACCACCTTTTCAAAGATGTCAACCCCGAGACCAGGCTGTAAGGTTTGAACCACTCACACCGGGAAGGTCCCCTACTCTTTTCGATAAGTGCGGTGGGTTCTTTAACGTGCGTGGGGTGTGACTCTCCCAAACACGGGACCTCCATTTTACGTCCTATCCGAGGGACGTCCCTAGCCAAAGCTAGGTACTCATTTTCACCTGAGTGAAGTGAGGAAAGTCGTGTAAAGTACCTTTCCCAAGGGTACAACGTCGGGGCGCATGTTCGGACTTGTTCGGGTACGACCCGGAATCGAACCCGGGTCTCCCCGCTTCGTGGTCCAGTGATGTACCACTACACCACACGACGCCACACATACTGTGTCACGAGCTGGCTGCTTTGTAACAGATGTTGTCTACAACAGATGTAGTTTGTAGATATTTCTAAAATGCATGACGAATTGTAGCAAATACATGTAAAGAATTCAGAATTAGTTTTTGTGACAGCAATACTAATTATGGATAGGTTGTCGGGGTATTCATAGCTTGGAGTTCAATCTTTGGAGAATCTTCCTCCACCGAAGACATACATTTATCTAATATAAATTATATTACAAATACTTCTCGACAATGCGTAATGTGGCCATGTGGTAGGATATAAAATCATCAATGCACAGAGTACACAGTGTAATCATCGATGATCATTTCTGATTGCATTCTACATCTACAGTATATTACTCATAATTTGATGTAGTTTTATCTAGTTTGTTTTGGTTGGCACGGACCCCAGGTCATCCCTAACTTAATTACGACATCAATATTTTCATTTTGATTTCCGTACATATTCCGGCTATGCATGGAATGACGAGGATTTGGGAGCTAAAGGGGACAGCAATCGGAAGTAAAGTCAATATGCATTTCATTCGTCGTTTTAAGCCTCGCCACTAAGGCGCCTTCGTCACAGCATGTGCTGCGTCCTATCATGTAGCGCACATGTTAGCGTATATAGGAGCCCTTAAACCATCATGACAAAAGACGTGCCTGCTTTGGTCAATATTTGAGCTCGTAGCATGGCCTCTATACATCAAAATTCGTGTAGCTGGTTCAACTAGAGGGGAAAAGGTAATGGTAACTTATCTAGCTCATAAATTTATCTAGCTCATAAAGCTCACAGAAATTTCCTTGGGCATTGCCACAGTGTACAAATTATCTAATTCTAAGTAAGATCATTCATCCAGAATGACTTACTAGTATGTTTTAAAAAGTTTGCTAAGTAGTGAAATGTTTGGTGACTTTGTTGAAATTGTTTGTGAGTGAGATTGCGCTTTTTGTTTTACAAAGCTGTCATATTGTTGCAAACTTTGTCGAACCGTGCCCATGTTATACCGCCTTATCAGCACCGTAGCGAAAGAAGAAAAGCACCGCTTCAAGCAATTAACTCGTAGCGAAAGTAGTGAAATGTTTAGTTACTTTCTTGAAATTGTTTGGGCGTGAGATTACGCTTTTTGTTTTACAAAGCTGTCATATTGTTGCAAACTTTGTCGAACCGTGCCCATGTTATACCGCCTTATCAGCGCCGTAGCGAAAGAAGAAAAGCACCGCTTCAAGCAATTAACTCCCATCTTCTCAACACACGAAGTCCCAGAACTTTGCTAATAGCTGCAGCACAGTGTCGTAACTCCTCAGGGGTANACAGGGTGTGCAGGGATGAGATAAAGCTTTGACGGTAAGTCTTTCAAAATTTCAACTTCTCTTCCGCAGTCAATTATGTTTACCTACTTAACCCGTTCCTTGGAGCTGTCACCAGCGCTATCCTTGAGATGTCTAAGGAATATTCATTAGTTATGCAGCTCTGAGCTTGTAACGTTAACATTCTACACCATGTATCGCAATGTTCAGCCC
>NW_017804131.1:1811292-1819653 GCF_001625305.1 Branchiostoma belcheri
GACTTTTTCACCCCTCGGTCACGCCGTGAACTACTTTCCAAACGCCGGGCTACCCACCATCAAATCAATTTTTTACAGACACCTTTTATTTTTAGCTTCCCCCGAGCGATGCTTGTGGGAGGATCATTCATCACTTGCCATTGACATATATGCATAGCTCTGAGTGATTGAAAGGCACCCGGTACGATCAGGGGTATGCATCGTTCTCCCTGATGCACATAAAAAAATTCGGTAGAACCCCTACCTTTCATCTCATCAAAAGATATGCTATAATGAAAGTAAGATTATGTTGTGAAAAATTAAATCTACTGCAGCAGTTCAAGTAATACATCACCAAATCCTCATTTTTGTATGTCAGCGTAAAGGTTTTGTGAGATTACAGCGCAGTTGATCATATTCATGAAATTACTAATGTATGTTAATCACCCTTTGTACATTCGTTAGCACTAGTTTATCTTGAGGTGATGGATTTTCTTGACATGAGGTGTTTTGGAGCAGAGAGACAAATGTCTGCTGGCTGAGAACAGACTGCGCAGGTGGGAGTCGGCAGCTCAATCAGGAGATGAAGGTTTAATTGCGCGGAGGGGAGGCGGATATCACCGTAGGGCGACCTGCCGCTAAGCCGGCCCGGTGCTACGGGACCTGTCGGAAATGGCAAAGGTTTAAGGATAAAAACGTTTTGAACTAGATATAGAAGAAAAGTGTATTGCAGATTCGTGCCCAGAGGCTAATTGTTTCATTGTTCTTTTATATTTTGTAATTTGCAGAGTATAAAATAACTTAAGTCTACATGATAAAGGTGGCTGTCTAGAACTAGAACTATGTCTAAAACTATGTCTTCTGTAAACCATGGAAGACGTAATGTCCCACCTTTTCCAAAATTTGTGGGTAAACTAAACATAGGATACGATTCATTAATATGCTGATGAAGTTTGTGTTGGTCCGGGATTTTTTTTTCACCACATTTTAATGTTGCACTTTCTGTACAGTATCGAAAGGTAATTATGTTAGTAATATTTATCCATATGAGTTTTCTAGATGTTCCGACTCAAAATTTAACCTGTGATAAGAGTTCTACACATTACACATTACATACGATCATAGAATTGCAAAGAGCTTTTGATCTGAAATGATAAAGACGGATATTCGAGTGACAAAGATCTGTTCCGTTCACACAGAGTACTTTGGCTGCAAAACAATTACAATGTCGGGAATAGCGGCAGTGTTATGTTATGCCACTTTTCTATGATCGGATTAAAACTTTCCAAATAAGATATCCGTACATACAATACATTGCCAATTGCATTTATCGCCACGTAGACCTCCCCATTAGTTGTGATAGGTATGATTTAAATGAAGGCAATGCGTTTAAGAGCCAGTAATGCGTTGAGTTACTTCTCGGACTGATGGCTAAAAAATTCTAATCATTCTGTGAAAATTATACGCCACACGGGAGAGCATTGAGTGGGGTTTCCATCATGAATGTCTGAGTATTCATACTGTGCCACGAGCTGCCTGCTTTGTAACAGATGTTGTCTACAACAGATGTAGTTTGTAGATATTTCTAAAATGCATGACGAATGGTAACAAATACATGTAAAGAATTCAGAATTAGTTTTTGTACCAGCAATCCTAATCAGTTATGGATAGGTTGTCGGGGTATTCATAGCTTGGAGTCGTATTCAATCTTTGAAGAATCTTCCTTCACTGACATACATTTATCTAATATAAATTATATTACAAATACTTCTCGGCAATGCGTAATGTGGCCATGTGGTAGGATTTAAAATCATCAATGCACAGAGTACACAGTGTAATCATCGATGATCATTTCTGATTGCATTCTACATCTACAGTATATTACTCATAATTTGATGTAGTTTTATCTAGTTTGTTTTGGTTGGCTTGGACCCCAGGTCGTCCCTAACTTAATTACGACATCAATATTTTCATTTTGATTTCCATCCGTATTCCGGCTATGCATGGAATGACGAGGATTTGGGAGCTAAAGGGGACAGCAATCGGAAGTAAAGTCAATATGCATTTCATTCGTCGTTTTAAGCCTCGCCACTAAGGCGCCTTCGTCACAGCATGTGCTGCGTCCTATCATGTAGCGCACATGTTAGCGTATATAGGAGCCCTTAAACCATCATGACAAAAGACGTGCCTGCTTTGGTCAATATTTGAGCTCGTAGCATGGCCTCTATACATCAACATTCGTGTAGCTGGTTCAACTAGAGGGGAAAAGGTAATGGTAACTTATCTAGCTCATAAATTTATCTAGCTCATAAAGCTCACAGAAATTTCCTTGGGCATTGCCACAGTTTACAAATTATCTAATTCTAAGTAAGATCATTCATCCAGAATGACTTACTAGTGTGTTTTAAAAAGTTTACTAAGTAGCGAAATGTTTGGTGACTTTGTTGAAATTGTTTGGGCGTGAGATTACGCTCTTTACGCTTTTTTACGAAACTTTGTCGAACCGTGCCCATGTTATACCGCTTTATCAGCGCCGTAGCGAAAGAAGAAAAGCACCGCTTCAAGCAATTAACTCGTAGCGAAACTAGCAAAATGTTTAGTTACTTTCTTGAAATTGTTTGTGAGTGAGATTGCGCTTTTTGTTTTACAAAGCTGTCATGTTGTTGCAAACTTGGTCGAACCGTGCCCATGTTATACCGCCTTATCAGCACCGTAGCGAAAGAAGAAAAGCACCGCTTCAAGCAATTAACTCGTAGCGAATGTAGCAAAATGTTTAGTTACTTTCTTGAAATTGTTTGTGAGTGAGATTGCGCTTTTTGTTTTACAAAGCTGTCATGTTGTTGCCAACTTTGTCGAACCGTGCCCATGTTATACCGCCTTATCAGCGCCGTAGCGAAAGAAGAAAAGCACCGCTTCAAGCAATTAACTCCCATCTTCTCAACACACGAAGTCCCACAACTTTGCTAATAGCTCCAGCACAGTGTCGTAACTCCTCAGGGTAGACAGGGTGTGCAGGGATGAGATAAAGCTTTGACGGTAAGTCTTTCAAAATTTCAACTTCTCTTCCGCAGTCAATATGTTACCTACTTAACCCGTTCCTTGGAGCTGTCACCAGCGCTATCCTTGAGATGTCTAAGGAATATTCATTAGTTATGCAGCTCTGAGCTTGTAACGTTAACATTCTACACCATGTATCGCAATGTTCAGCCCGTATTTTCAGTTTGTAGTATTATCTACGGTACATGTTAAATATCCCGATGACATTGATAAATGACGACCCTTTATTCCATCCTGTTTATCGGGCTGTAGTGTCACAGGTCGCATAACAAGTTATGAATGAGTTTTTCATTCAGATGAGCAATTGATGAATTACAAAAAGGAATAGTCTGGTTGAAAATGCACGTATCTCAAAGGCATCCGATGCTATTTTAGAACAGCAAAACTGAAAATATTATGAATAAGGCAATCTTTATGATATTGACACATACTCTGCTTCACATTAGCACATTTCAATCAGTATTTCACACTTTGAGTATTTAAAAATGCAGAAACAAGCCCCAATATGAGTCCTTTATTTTAGGGGAGGTACCCCAAAAATTCCAGTGACCATTTTCCGTCATAATTTTTGGGTATATTTGCTGCGCTGCATAAGGCTCATTTTACATTGGAGTAGTGTGGTTTTAATTTGTATGGAGATAAGACACTAGAATATTGACTTAAAAATGGGTTTCCAGGCCCTAAAACTGTATTGGATGGCTTTAAACTTCGTGCGTAAAGAGGCCCTCTATACTATTTAGTCACTTCTCACCAAAGGTGGTGCAATCCACCAAGGCTGTTTTTTCAATACCCGCCATTTTGTTCATTATTGAGCCGCATGGAACATCTCTTCGTGATGTATGTTGCCCGCAAGATCAATGAGTGTTCACGCTAATAACAAAATCGTAAAAATGAAACAATTAAAGATAAATTAATAAAATGAAAACAAAATTAATAAACTGGAAACAAAATTAATGAACTGAAAACAAAATTAATAAACTAAAAGCAATTGCGTGCTGACAATATTAAATTCCATTTAATAATATTCTAAACATAGAAATGCCACTTTTTTAAAACACAAAAGGTAAAATCACTTTTTTACGGTCTGGGTCTGAGCACGTAATTTTCGAACAAAGGTCAGAGAGCGAAGCCTGTTAAAGTATAGTCATTGGGTCAGGACTTCCCGCGCATCAGGGATGATTTATTGACCCCCTTATATTGCGTGAGGGCCGTAATGAGCTCCTCGGCAGCGTTAATGCGTCGTGCCGGCAGCCCTCCCTGCGCTGTAACAGGTGTCACCGGGGTGGAGTCAGCACTGGGCCAGCAAAAATCACCCCAGCATATCGCCAGGCACCACACGGGGAATTTGAACGTGAAAATTACAATAATATTTTGCACGTTTGGCACTGAATCGATCTTGTGGCACACAAACGGCCACCTTTCTTCCCTCTTTCGTAACGATTATCGATATCGTATGATATACGGACAGATATTTTGCGTACGAGAGAGGGTGAGTTGTCAGCCCGAGAGCTGGCTGTTAGAAATAATGATTCAAAACGACTCTATTCCCGCGCCACTTACATGCCTGTTGCAGCCATAGCCGTGTCTATCAGGGGCCCCTTCAATCCATTTATTGCGTTGTTAGCATGTATTCCTCTTGTTTCTTCGGGTTCACAGTCTGGCATGTATCCAATGGGCAACTTGAGAATCACTTTCAGTAGATATTTCTCTGATCTCATTCAGACGCTAACATGTATCGGCATTGTTGTGTTTTTTAGAACCTCTATACCAACTAGTATTCTGAGTGTATTGCATTTGGTGTAGAAAACTTGGTGATTGTTATCGTTTTTTTTTACTTACGTGTGACGCTGAGTTGCACAGCTTTGGAGTCGCTCTTGCCCACGCCGTTGCTTGCCGCGCAGACGTAGGCTCCGGTGTTGTTCATCCGCACCCTTTTCAGCGTCACGGACGAGGCGCGGACGTCATTAGATAACGTGTGCGCCACAGACGGCAGTAAGACTCCATTTTTGGTCCATGTGATGTTGGGGGGAGGGTTGCCGTCCGCTACACACTGAAGAGTCACTCGGTCAGAAACAGTCACGGCGATCGCGTCTGATATGCTTATGATAGATGCCGGGTCTGCAAATGAAAAGGGAGATTTATTACAGGGACGCATTTGTTACAAGCTAAAGTGAAAGTCTGGATGGCGAACACCTGTTCAAAGAGTTGACAAGATAATCCCACCACTGCCAAAAGGTGCGAATGCCTACTAATAGTCCTGCCATACAGGAAACAGGAAATATATGAAAGGGCCATCCATCAAGGGTTTTGACGTCTGTGCAAAGGCTTGTGGTGGAAACGAGCATGGCCGGAGTGTCTACATTTACCCATCTAAACGTCAGCCCAGCCGCTTGTACTCCTCTTGACTGATTCGACATTTGACAGAACGCATTTCAAGCGCGGCAGATAGCGCTGACTGAGCCACAGCAATCACATTAGGTGCACCTCCAAACACCTACTCAGGCCAGGCGGAGCTTTGCTTTTATTATCTTGCCATATTCAGCTGGCCGGAAAGAGCTTGTAATTGCCCTAACACGACGTTTAGCTGGCGGCAGGCTACAGTCTTGACGACTGACGTAGGACTATCTTTAATACCATGTCGGGATTAGACCAGATCAATACACGCGACTTGCTGGCCTTATCATAAACCATCACCACCTGGTCTCGATGAATGCAGCAATTACACTTATCACGACATCACAAGAATACCCGTGCTTCCCGGTGTTACCCAAGGTGTCTGTAAGTGGTCGCGCTGCGGGGACCCGTCGTGCAGTAATGTCTGCCCCCGATCAAGATTGATGCTGTAACGTTACAAAAATGGGATGATGCGATCACAAAGTTGGTAATGCATACAACATTATCGCCGTTAAAGCTTTATTGCGCAAACTACGTGATCCGTGTAATGATGGTCATCTGAGAAGATATCTCGCACGTTGGTGTGTCTAAGCTGAATAGGCAGCTGATTTTACAGGGCACTAGGAATAGAGGGGACTTACGTCACTGGGTTTACAGTGAAGGACAGAGAGACGCCAGTTATTTTAGTAGTATTTTAACGGTATTTCTCCCAGGTGCTTAACTGCATGTGTTTTCGCTGTAAAGCGATGGCATCTCTCCTTGGTGCTGAACTGTGTATTCTACAGCCGCTAAAGTAACGATATCTTTCAACATTTCCTTGGCGCTTAACTGTACGTCTTTTAGCAGTTAAGTTACGATATTCCTCCTTGGTGATGGACCGTATGTACTATAACAGTAAAGCAACAACATCCCTCCTTAGTACTGAACTGTGTGTGGCATAGCAGTAGAGTATCTTTCATTGGCCCTAAAATATGTGCGTTTTAACAATTGAGTTTAAATTACGGCATTTCTCATCGGCACTGACTGTGTGTGCTACATCAGTAAAGCAATGGCACCTGTCCTTGGTTCTAAAGCCTGTGTTATAGCGGTAGAATAACGATATCTTTCACGCGTGCTAAAGTATGCGTGTTGTAGCAGTAAAATTATGGCGTCTCTCCTTGGTGCTGAAGTACGAGTGTTGTAATTCCTGCTCTCCAGTCGGCCGAACACTGATGAACGGCGTCGTAAAGCTATAGAAAATCCCTTTTATGTCTGTAGACGATTTCAACACTTGTGTGACTCAGCTTTCTTCATTAACCTTGTTTCAATCAAATCTGATGGAATCGTTCAGATACGCATTGCCGGTGTGTGCGTCTTGATGCAGCTAGTTAGTTCTGTATCTACGATGCATATAATGGGATTTGTGGTGTACATTCTGTTTGAAATTCAATGGATTCTACATAAAATGAATCCATTTTCGATCACACTTAACGATTTTTTTGTTGATTGAAGTAAAATGCATACCTACATACCTGTCTTTACAAAGCCATAAGCGTTGAGTGTGAATATAAATAAAAGTGCAGTTGCTTTTCAAGTATAGTATCCAGATTATGGATTGACATATATAGCCATGGGCGCATTTATATATGTAGAGAGAAAACCCGTCGGAAAAATATGCAAATTACTACATAGGAAGACAAAGGACAAAGCTTTGCAGCAATGTCACCGCCGTGCGTGTCAAATCGATTTGGTAGACTCAAGTTGACATATGCTCTTCATTTGCATACCTAACGAAGTGGTTGGCGCGGAGATATTGGAAGATTCGTCAGAAGCGGAAATGCAGCCAGATAAGGGGTCAAACGGTTGGGACAATGTAATCTAATTAACGATGGTGTTGATTTTGCTTGCTAACGGTGTTGGTCACAATGGTTAAACAAAAAGGCGATTTGCTCCTCCCAATCTGTTCTACATTCGTTCTACATTCGTTTAGGTATGTTTGCCATAAATGAAAAAAGAAAGGGGAGTATATAGCTAAGCCAATAACGAGTAACGACCAGGCTATGGCGTTCATCTTTTTCACGAAGATTGACCGGACCTATCTGTTTAGGGGCTAGCTAACACCATGCATGGCGGGAAGGTATCAGAAAGGAATTTTTATGGACCCATTAAACCCAAGCGCTGACTTCCACACCTCCTCTGGGTGTACTTCACCAGTGAGACAAATGATTGACATCATCGTCAATGGACAGACGTAAATAATACAACAGGAACTGCTCTGCAGTTTGTAGATTATTGATGCGCCGTCGAAACCAATGTTTTTCCAGGCGTGGGTAAGACACTGCTGCGTTAATGCGATTACGGTTGACGAATCAGAGAGCCTGCAAATCAGAGGGCCTGCTCGTATAGAAGAAATGACTGTTAGTGTTAATGACCTTGCGGCAAGAGAATGTTTGTACTTACATAGGACTTTTAGCTGTACACTTGAAGTGACTGGTCTGACCACGTGATTTACCACGCATGTGTAACTGCCCGTGTCTGCTCTGGTCACGTGACGTACGGTTAAAGATGGCGACGCCAGGGTTCCCCCAGAGTACTTGGAGCTCACGCCAATGCTCTGAACGGGGATGCCGTCTTTTTCCCAGTGTAAGGCGGAGATATTAGGCCGTGCCTCGCTTATTGTGCACTTGAATGTCACTGACTTTCCCCAGCTGCTAACCACAGGACTGGACGGTCCAACCTTCACGACTGGAGGCACTGCAAAATCGAATACATTTTTAGTCACTGAACATGTTCCAATATACAGTACAGAGGGCAATGCCTGTAGGTGTTAACGATTAAATGATATGTCCGATGGGTTATGATATATTTATGAGCCACGTCTGACCTAGTTCTGCTTGATATGGGACGGCACCCCAGGTTATACACAGATACAGCTTTATATTGCCTTATCAA
>NW_017804131.1:1819673-1911355 GCF_001625305.1 Branchiostoma belcheri
ATCAGCGCCGTAGCGAAAGAAGAAAAGCACCGCTTCAAGCAATTAACTCCCATCCTCTCAACACACGAAGTCCCACAACTTTGCTAATAGCTCCAGCACAGTGTCGTAACTCCTCAGGGTAGACAGGGTGTGCAGGGATGAGATAAAGCTTTGACGGTAAGTCTTTCAAAATTTCAACTTCTCTTCCGCAGTCAATATGTTACCTACTTAACCCGTTCCTTCGAGCTGTCACCTGCGCTATCCTTGAGATGTCTAAGGAATATTCATTAGTTATGCAGCTCTGAGCTTGTACCGTTAACAAACATATTGAAATTATAACAAAGAAGGGGAGCTCACGTCTTTTTTGGCTGAAGAAACTGAAACATTCCGGACTCCCTGTTCAAGACCTTTGCGATTTCTACCAAGGATACATACGCCCGACCCTTGAATATGCGGCCCCAGTCTGGAATTCAAGTATCTCTGTACATCAAGTAATAAAAATCGAACGCATACAAAAACGAGCAGTAAAAATAATCCTTGGCCCCCTGTACACGTCTTACAACATCGCCCTGTCCCAATTATGTTTGCCGTCCCTAGAGAAAAGAAGAGAAACCCTTAGCCTTAAGTTTGCAAAGTCCCTCCTTAACTCCCCTTCGTTCCGACATTGGTTACCCCCATCCCGCTCAGACATCCATGGCAGATGCCTGAAGGGGGCAAACCAACTCGACATCCCCTTGACGAAAACAAAGCGGTACAAAACGAGCCCAATCCCCTATTTCACTGATTTGTTAAATAAACAAGCAGACCTAGGTTGAAATCTCCCAGTACCGGACCAATATTGTTTTTAATCCTTATATATCTAATTTATAACTGCGTACAGCTAGTATTTGTTTAAGTTGTTTGTACCTAGTTTGTCAATGTCCTTTGTTTGTTTAGCCCACCTTATTGTTTAATTGTTTTTAAACCTGTGTACGCAATTCAGCGGTTTAAACGCTGCCATGTACAAGGATTGTTGTCAATAAACTATTATTATTTTTTATTTATTTTATTTAACATTCTACACCATGTACTACAATGTTCAGCCCGTATTTTGAGTTTGTAGTATTATCTACGGTACATGTTAAATATCCCGATGACATTGATAAATGACGACCCTTTATTCCATCCTGTTTATCGGGCTACAGTGTCACAGGTCGCATAACAAGTTATGAATGAGTTTTTCATTCAGATGAGGAATTGATGAATTACAAAGAGAATAGTCTGGTTGAAAATGCACTTATCTCAAAGGCATCCAATGCTATTTTAGAGCAGCAAAACTGAAAATATTCTGAATAAGGCAATCTTTATGATATTGACACATACTCTGCTTCACATTAGCACATTTCAATCAGTATTTCACACTTTGAGTATTTAAAAATGCAGAAACAAGCCCCAACATGAGTCCTTTATTTTAGGGGAGGTAACCTAAAAATTCCAGTGACCATTTTCCGTCATAATTTTGGGTATATTTGCTGCGCTGCATAAGGCTCATTTTACATGGGAGTAGTGTGGTTTTAACTCTGTATGGAGATAAGACACTAGAATATTGACTTAAAAAATGGGTTTCCAGGCCCTAAAAACTGTATTGGATGCCTTTAAACTTCGTGCGTAAAGAGGCCCTCTATATTATTTCATCACTTCCTCTCACCAAACGTGCATTCCACCAAGACTGTTATTTCAATACCCGCCATTTTGTTCATTATTGAGCCGCATGGAACATCTCTTCGTGATGTATGTTGCCCGCAAGATCAATGAGTGTTCACTCTAATAACAAAATCGTAAACGTGAAACAATTAAAGATAAATTAATAAACTGAAAACAAAATTAATAAACTGGAAACAAAATTAATGAACTGAAAACAAAATTAATAAACTAAAACAATGCGTGCTGATACTATTAAATTCCTTTTAATCATTTCCTAAACATAGCAATACCAATCTTTAAAAACACTTTTTTACGGCCTGGTCTGAGAACGTAATTTTCGAACGAAGGTCAGAGAGCGAAGCCTGTTAAAGTATAGTCATTGGGTCAGGACTTCCCGCGCATCAGGGATGATTTATTGACCCCCTTATATTGCGTGAGGGCCGTAATGAGCTCCTCGGCAGCGTTAATGCGTCGTGCCGGCAGCCCTCCCTGCGCTGTAACAGGTGTCACCGGGGTGGAGTCAGCACTGGGCCAGCAAAAATCACCCAGCATATCGCCAGGCACCACACGGGGAATTTGAACGTGAAAATTACAATAATATTTTGCACGTTTGGCACTGAATCGATCTTGTGGCACACAAATGGCCACCTTTCTTCCCTCTTTCGTAACGATTATCGATACCGTATGATATACGGACAGATATTTTGCGTACGAGAAAGGGTGAGTTGTCAGCCCGAGAGCTGGCTGTTAGAAATAATGATTCAAAACGACTCTATTCCCGCGCCACTTACATGCCTGTTGCAGCCATAGCCGTGTCTATCAGGGGCCCCTTGAATCCATTTATTGCGTTGTTAGCATGTATTCCTCTTGTTTCTTCGGGTTCACATTCTGGCATGTATCCAATGGGCAACTTGAGAATCACTTTCAGTAGATATTTCTCTGATCTCATTCAGACACTAACATGTATCGGCATTGTTGTGTTTTTTAGAACCTCTATGCCAACTAGTATTCTGAGTGTATTGCATTTAGTGTAGAAAAGTTGGTGATTGTTATCGTTTTTATTACTTACGTGTGACGCTGAGTTGCACAGCTTTGGAGTCGCTCTTGCCCACGCCGTTGCTTGCCGCGCAGACGTAGGCTCCGGTGTTGTTCATCCGCACCCTTTTCAGCGTCACGGACGAGGCGCGGACGTCATTAGATAACGTGTGCGCCACAGACGGCAGTAAGACTCCATTTTTGGTCCATGTGATGTTGGGGGGAGGGTTGCCGTCTGCTACACACTGAAGAGTCACTCGGTCAGAAACAGTCACGGCGATCGCGTCTGATATGCTTATGATAGATGCCGGGTCTGCAAATGAAAAGGGAGATTTATTACAGGGACGCATTTGTTACAAGCTAAAGTGAAAGTCTGGATGGCGAACACCTGTTCAAAGAGTTGACAAGATAATCCCCCCACTGCCAAAAGGTGCGAATGCCTACTAATAGTCCTGCCATACAGGAAACAGGAAATGCATAAAAGGGCCATCCATCAAGGGTTTTGACGTCTGTGCAGAGGCTTGTGGTGGAAACGAGCATGGCCGGAGTGTCTACATTTACCCATCTAAACGTCAGCCCAGACGCTTGTACTCCTCTTGACTGATTCGACATTTGACAGAACGCATTTCAAGCGCGGCAGATAGCGCTGGCTGAGCCACAGCAATCACATTAGGTGCACCTCCAAACACCTACTCAGGCCAGGCGGAGCTTTGCTTTTATTATCTTGCCATATTCAGCTGGCCGGAAAGAGCTTGTAATTGCCCTAACGCGACGTTTAACTGGCGGCAGGCTACAGTCTTGACGACTGACGTAGGACTATCTTTAATACCATGTCGGGATTAGACCTGATCAATACACGCGACTTGCTGGCCTTATCATAAACCATCACCACCTGGTCTCGATGAATGCAGCAATTACACTTATCACGACATCACAAGAATACCCGGTGTTATCCAAGGTGTCTGTAAGTGGTCGCGCTGCGGGGACCCGCCGTGCCGTAATGTTTGCCCCCGATCAAGATTGATGCTGTAACGTTACAAAAATGGGATGATGCGATCACAAAGTTGGTAATGCATACAACATTATCGCCGTTAAAGCTTTATTGCGCAAACTACGTGATCCGTGTAATGATGGTCATCTGAGAAGATATCTCGCACGTTGGTGTGTCTAAGCTGAATAGGCAGCTGATTTTACAGGGCACTAGGAATAGAGGGGACTTACGTCACTGGGTTTACAGTGAAGGACAGAGAGACGCCAGTTATTTTAGTAGTATTTTAACGGTATTTCTCCCAGGTGCTTAACTGCATGTGTTTTCGCTGTAAAGCGATGGCATCTCTCCTTGGTGCTGAACTGTGTATTCTATAGCCGCAAAGTAACGATATCTTTCAACATTTCCTTAGCGCTTAACTGTACGTCTTTTAGCAGTTAAGTTATGATATTCCTCCTTGGTGATGGACCGTATGTGCTATGACAGTAAAGCAACAACATCTCTCCTAAGTACTAAACTGTGTGTGGC
Source organism: Branchiostoma belcheri (assembly GCF_001625305.1). Taxonomy (NCBI): domain Eukaryota; kingdom Metazoa; phylum Chordata; class Leptocardii; order Amphioxiformes; family Branchiostomatidae; genus Branchiostoma; species Branchiostoma belcheri. The sequence goes on from NW_017804131.1 coordinate 1,823,887, forward strand.
ATAGCAGTAGAGTATCTTTCATAGGCCCTAAAACATGTGCGTTTTAACAATCTATTTACGGCATTTCTCATCGGCGCTGACTGTGTGTGCTACATCAGTAAAGCAATGGCACCTGTCCTTAGTCCTAAATCCTGTGTTATAGCGGTAGAATAACGAACGATATCTTTCACGTGCCATAGCAGTAGAGTATCTTTCTTTGGCCCTAAAATATGTGCGTTTTGAAAATTAACTTGCGGCATTTCTCATCGGCGCTGACTTTGTGTGCTACATCAGTAAAGCAATGGCACCTGTCCTTGGTTCTAAATCCTGTGTTATAGCGGTAGAATAACGATATCTTTCACGCGCGCTAAACTAAAGTATGCGTGTTGTAGCAGTAAAATTACGGCATCTCTCCTTGGTGCTGAAGTATGAGTGTTGTAATTCCTGCTCTCCACTCGGCCGAACACTGATGAACGGCGTCGTAAAGCTATAGAAAATCCCTTATATGTCTGTGAACGATTTCAACACTTGTGTGACTCAGCTTTCTTCATTAACCTTGTTTCAATCAAATCTGATGGAATCGTTTAGATACGCATTGCCGGTGTGTGCGTCTTGATGCAGCTAGTTAGTTCTGTATCTACGATGCATATAATGGGATTCGTGGTGTACATTCTGTTTGAAATTCAATGGATTCTACATAAAATGAATACCTTTTCGATCACACTTAACGATTTTTTCGTTGATTGAAGTAAAATGCATACCTACATACCTGTCTTTACAAAGCCATAAGCGTTTAGTGTGAATATAAATAAAAGAGCAGTTGCTTTTCAAGTATAGTATCCAGGTTATAGATTGACATACATAGCCATGGACGCATGTATATATGTAGAGAGAAAACCCGTCGGAAAAATATGCAAATTACTACGTAGGAAGACAAAGGACAAAGCTTTGCAGCAATGTCACCGCCGTGCGTGTCAAATCGATTTGGTAGACTCAAGTTGACATATGCTCTTCATTTGCATACCTAACGAAGTGGTTGGCGCGGAGATATTGGAAGATTCGTCAGAAGCGGAAATGCAGGCAGATAAGGGGTCAAACGGTTGGGACAATGTAATCTAATTAACGATGGTGTTGATTTTGCTCGCTAAGCGTGTTGGTCACAATGGTTAAACAAAAAGGCGATTTGCTCCTCCCAATCTGTTCTGCATTCGTTCTACATGAATTTCGTTTATGTATGTTTGCCATAACTGAAAAAAAGAAAGGGGAGTATATAGCTAAGCCAATAACGAGTAACGACCAGGCTATGGCGTTCATCTTTTTCACAAAGATTGACCGGACCTATCTGTTTAGGGGCTAGCTAACACCATACATGGCGGGAAGGTATCAGAAAGGAATTTTTATGGACCCATTAAACCCAGGCGCTGACTTCCACACCTCCTCTGGGTGTACTTCACCAGTGAGACAAATGATTGACATCATCGTCAATGGACAGACGTAAATAATACAACAGGAACTGCTCTGCAGTTTGTAGATTATTGATGCGCCGTCGAAACCAATGTTTTTCCAGGCGTGGGTAAGACACTGCTGCGTTAATGCGATTACGGTTGACGAATCAGAGAGCCTGCAAATCAGAGGGCCTGCTCGTATAGAAGAAATGACTGTTAGTGTTAATGACCTTGCGGCAAGAGAATGTTTGTACTTACATAGGACTTTTAGCTGTACACTTGAAGTGACTGGTCTGACCACGTGATTTACCACGCATGTGTAACTGCCCGTGTCTGCTCTGGTCACGTGACGTACGGTTAAAGATGGCGACGCCAGGGTTCCCCCAGAGTACTTGGAGCTCACGCCAATGCTCTGAACGGGGATGCCGTCTTTTTCCCAGTGTAAGGCGGAGATATTAGGCCGTGCCTCGCTTATTGTGCACTTGAATGTCACTGACTTTCCCCAGCTGCTAACCACAGGACTGGACGGTCCAACCTTCACGACTGGAGGCACTGCAAAATACGAATACATTTTTTAGTTCACTGAACATATTCCAATATACAGTACAGAGGGCAATGCCTGTAGGTGTTAACGATTAAATGATATGTCCGATGGGTTATGATATATTTATGAGCCACGTCTGACCTAGTTCTGCTTGATATGGGACGGCACCCCAGGTTATACGCAGAGATACAGCTTTATATTGCCTTATCAACACCTTTGCTGCCCTACCTCTAGGGTAAGATCGGGTACGATAACATTAGTGCCCTGCCCCTCGGGTAAGGTACAGTTGCATAGGGTACAGCTGCACAACTCAATATTATGTATATTTTTGGATTTTTTTTCGCAACCTGTCATCCACCTTAATCAAACCCACGCGAAGGCCACTGTGTCAACCTTCCTCTCTCAGGTGTGGGGACTGACACGGTCATCATACTCGGGAAATCTGTATCTGTATATCTGTACATGAGTCTGTATCTGTAAATGAATATGTATCTGTACACGAATCTGTATCTGATTGCAAATAAAGATCTCGAGCGATTGACATATAGACTTGTGAGGAAACAGATTGTACATAAGGTTCCCTTACGTATGGTGCAAATGACGTTTATTTATTTATTTAACTCTGGTACTTACTGGCCAATATTTACACATACAACATATACTGGCCAACATACAAAAGCAAAATTGACGAACTAAAACTAAACATGGTTACAGTCACACTGGAATGGAGCCAATGGGCTACATTTATGCAAATTTTACACAGTTTTACCCCTACAAGGACGTTCCAGTCTGAATCCGCTTAGTTAACCATGACATTATCGCACGTATTGACAAGAGGGGGAAATGAATACGTTTGTTGACACGGGCCATCCGTACCGGTTAATCCCCACCATCTATCATGCTCGTCGTTTCGGCACACATTTGTCAGCCGGACGGAAAATCCTCTGGAAGGTCCCTCATTACAAGGTCACGGAAAGATGGTGCAGATTTTTCTCCTGACCTGTGGCTGCTGAACTCTCTACACAGTAAATGGCCCATGAAGGTAGGAACCTGTACGCAAAGTGCTCCATCTGGCCGGGGGAGATTAACAGACTCCCGGACATTTAGAACCCTGAAAGACGACCATGTTGCTGTAGGAGGGTACTTTCCCAGCTGTCTGTTCCAGCGCAGGGACCCATTGGCTAACGCTTCGCCTACCATCCAATTTTCCTTCCATTTCTTATGGGGGAGCTTACACAGATAGGTTTATCGTTATTACCTGCGTCTTTGACCACGAACAAGCTTTGTGAGTTATTGCGTTGGCAATGCTTCCATTAAGTTCTTCCACAAGTGCAATACAAGTATCTACATGCAATAACGGTGTCAGATTGAACTTGCATTTCCCGATTATAACGACCAGAGGAAATATCATCGAACGGATACCATTTTATGTTCACATGGAGAGAGTGAGAGCTGATAGCCTTGGGGCATACGTTAGAACAAGAATTGCGGTTTAAGGAAAATGGTTAAGGGCGATGGCCATGATGTTCGGTAATCCTAATTGGCTATCTGGCTTTGAATTGAATTTGGCAAGTTAAGGTAGCGAAAGGTGACTTTGAAATCCGATCTGTTTGTAACTGTGGGCGTGGAAATGACAGGGGCACCTCAGAACTCATTCACAACATCACCGTCATGACATCGGGGCCAGGAATTTCTGGTACTAAATCTTAAATAGTTGTCTTTTATTGGAAACCTTGCGCAGCTATTCTGTACCAACATGGATGTAGGTTACTAGGAATTGTCGGTTTGATTTAATTTTGATGCTGACCTCGACCCACCGTGACAGAAACGCTGAGATTCAAACCTGATTATTTGCCGGGGAGCGAGAAGTCGGTTCAAAGCTCGGACAAGAAGCATATTGCCTCGGGAGCACTGGGCATGCATTATTGATGCGTCTTGTTTCAAAGGGTTAATGCCAAACGGTGGCGATTTGGCTTTATTGAGAAATAAATCCTACCTATTTTCATAGCCACGGGTCAATAGTCTTTCGGAGCATTCGGGGTGTGCTCCTAAGACTACGGCGGCCTTTGTGTTGTTATGTAGTGTGTCAAGCGTTTCTCTACCACAGAGTACATCTTTGCACTGTAAATTAGAGGTTTATGTATCACATGAGTTTCTGCAGTGCGGTAGAATGTGAAATCTGAACAAAAAGCCTCACCCATCACGATCAAGCGGACATACTCCTCTCCCGTCTCCAGGTCTTCTGTCATGACGTTCAACACGTACATCCCGTCATCCTGCACTCGGATGTTAGCAATGCGTAATGATACCTTCCCGGAGAGAAGCACTCTGTCTTTGTACGCTCCGTGTGACTTCGAGTTCCCATTTGAAAAGACAAATACGGGTTCTCTTTGTTGTACTGTTGACTGATCTGTGTTCACTTTGCTCCACGTGACGGAAAGTATGTTCTCGCGGGTAGAAAAGGCGGCTGGTAGCGTCACGGACTCCCCGACCACCGCGGTGACTGCTCTCGGTGTCCCGCCGTTCCCTTGTGCTCCTGAACCTACAAGAATGAACACGGAGAAGAACAAGGCGTAAAAAGACATGCCGTCTGCCATGCAAAGTACCCCGCTGCCTGTACGCTTGATGAGCCGGTAAAGCCTCCACAAATCCTCGCAGTGATCCGACAGGGATACGAAGGCATTACGCCGAGGAAGGCAGCTGATCGTGGAAACGGTCGGCCTAATGCGACAATGTCCTTACTTGATGGATAAAATTTCGATCAGCATCTGGTCAAACTTTAAAAAGGATCACAAAAAATCGATACTGAATGTGAAGCACAGATCTAGAGAGAGGAAGGGTCGCAGAGACAGAACAGTATAAATCAGACAACACATCCAAACCTGCTCCTCGACGTTGCAATCTCTGCTCCTGCAAAAATAGAACCGATTGCCTTTGAATTGGAATTTTTCCCCAGTGCCACAAGGTATGAATTTTGAACAGAATATCTTTCTTCAGCTCTGTGTCGTGAGATACAGAGCAAGAGGAGAAAAAGTGGGGTCAAAAGTTGAACATTTTCTCTTCCGGTCTGTGCGCGGAGTCAGACCACTTACCGCCGGAGGGCAGGGACACACGCCTAACAGCGGGAGGCCGGCCAACATCAATACGGGTATCAGCACGTATTAATGTAGGTGCCAGTTAGAATCTACAGCCCGGAAACTGAACCCATCGCACAGGTCCCTCAGGCACGATTGCTAGTCCAAAAACTACTGATTACAAATTAAGAGTATCGAGAACGATCGAAGTCCCGTATTGTTCTCATTTTCAGAGAAAGCAATTGGGTTCTCTGGTATTGATTCTAATTCCTCAGGTTTTGATCAAATTTTGCTTACATTGTATTTTTCCAAAATTCGTCCATATTCTGTGCAAAGAAACGAGTGATTGTAATGGAGCTCCCCAATACCAATTCCTGTCGTGTGATTTTAGATGCAAGTTTAATTAGTCCCGCTATTCGTTGGGATCATGTCAAGCATTAGTGCTGCGTGGATGGGGCCGGTGGAGCGCACAATTGACTAATTGCTATTCTATACGAAGCGTCGATAATTGATGAGTCTCTAGGCACTCTGGGTTCGCGGGAAATCAAAGAATATCTTCCAGCAGTGATGATGACTTGACAGTCTCAGAGAACGTGCAGTTAACTTCAAGAGTATCTCCTGAAAGACAGGCCATTATCTTCGTCATGCCTCTCACAGCGCGCTTCCTCTAATGAAAAATAAAGACTTGTACCGGTAGGCTAGGCCAGCCATTGCATGTGTATTCGTCTGCAGTAGGTTTTTCGTGGTGATGAATAGCTGTAAAGTCTGAGTACGGCCTCCGCGGGTTTGTATGAATAGTGTGCTTAAGTTATGGAATTCCAGGAAAATAAATCAGGACCTTGCTGCTGCCCCTAGGGTTCTTTCGACACTCATCGAATCTGATGTAGGACCCTATAAAGCCCTGCGCTGGCTGTGCTTGCTCGGTGAACTAATCGAAATCTGCCCGTCTCGGGACTGGAGTGCATCGACGCGCGAGATACTCTTATAAACGCGTCAATATAACTAAGAGAAGAAATATTGGTCTCGCTTCGAATATCCCGGAAACGACATGATTCCTACCCGTTGTCAGCAATTAAATAGGAGTGATGTATACGTGGGATTAAGTAAAAGCACATACAGGGAAATGGATTAGCCAAAGTAGAGTACCGAGATTTTCAACTCAAGAGGGGATGCGATATTCCATTTGTATGTGCCGCCTGTACGATCGGCCCATCCAGGTAACGACAACAATGCTGAGCCGCGATCATTTGTACAGCCGACGTGATGACCTGCAATAAAGAAAACAGGCGGCGAAGGTGAGCCTTACCTTTTAATGCCCGGAAAGCCAGGATGTAGAAGGCGAGCCAAGACGGCTGTATCATCGTGGTGCGGGCGCCTCACTACTGTATTGTGCCAGCTGCTTACAGGGCTACTATAAAGGGTTTGTACGGGCAGCTAGCGTTGGATTCCTGCGAACGACGTACGCCCGGACCAGTCGACTTTGATCGGAAAAGAGGGGTTTCAGCGACGTCCCCGCATCGTCACACACTCACCGGCACGCTCTCGTTCCTCTGGACTTCATAATATGTAAAGAGCGTAAAAGACCTATGATCGCTTCAATCAAGTAGGTTGACGACGCCTAGGGCGGGTCCACACGCTCGATCCAGCAGGCAGAAAAATAATCCCCCGTGAAATGAACCTCCGATGCAGATAGGTTACTAGAGAGAAATCGCTGACTGGTGTTTCGAATAGTCAACACAAACGCAGCCAGAAATACGACAGGCCCCTTCTGTACCGGGATGTCGAAGTGTGCGCGAAGTCCATTGATCGCGCAGATCTATCTTAATTGGGTTTGGCTGTCCGGAGGAGTAGGACCGTCTTGGGGCAGGGCTGCATTTGCGTGGTTAGTTGTGACAGAGATGTATCACGTATAAAACCTACATGCATCAAGGAGGCTGGTGGGTCGGCGGCCGCGCGTACTCAAACAAAGTGTCCCGGGTTGGTGGGAAGACGGCAGCCACGCAGGACGTACAGCGCGAACCACTTCCCGTGCTGCCCGCCTGGTGCCGCGCCAGTCGCCAGACCAGCCGGCGCCGGGAACTCTGGGAACGGCCAACTCCACCTCCTCTCTGTGCGGAATATGGAAAATTTAAGTGCACATATTTATGACATGATGTGTAGGTGTGAAGTGCACTCACGCACGGTCACACTCTCCATCCTCATCTCTACAGATAGCATTTGATTTTTATAGGTTCAGATAAAACATTCAGTCATTTACAACTTGTGCAAGTTATGGGCTTTCGATTCAGGGAGGTCTGCCCCGTAGAAATGATATGGGTATCATTTTCCATTTCGTATGCATTCTGTAACCTTCTAGTCTGGTGTTTGATTGCTGTGTACATGGGTGTCTTGGCATCTTTTAATATCTTGCGCAGCACATAGTGATATTTCTTCCTGACTGCAAGCACGATGCCACCAGGAAAAATAACACCCCATCTGGTATAATATTTTCAGGAGAGATGATAGCTTTGCTAGCAACGACGGACTATATATACTTCCACCTTCAATTGCGTGGGCTATACTGCGCACATTTTATCATTTTTTCAAGCACGCTGCCATTACTATCATATCGAAGAAACATCGCCATGTTTGATAAAACTGACTCCCAAGATCAAAGGCATTCCTTGGCAATATGAAGAATGAACTGATGGTGAAATATGCAAAATAACAGAATTATCTGAAGCAGTTCTGGTCATGTGAATAGAGCTATATGTCACAAAATCTGGAGCCCGAAAACACGCCACTGCATCACACTCTGACTGAGCGTACATGCAGGAAGGATGTGATTTTAATCAACTCCTTCAGATATAACCCCCAACTCTCATCCGCGCATCTTAATAAAGATTTCGCCCTGGGGATATTTGTTCTTGCAATAAAAACACTGACCTCGTGCCCGCTGGAGAAAGCCTATCGCTACCCGCAAGACCCCTGCCGGTGAAATACACACCTTTCTATGTCTTAGTCCCGCGGAAATGGGCAAACATGGACCATTTACTCCTGATAGGATCGGCGGGGGGCTGTTTGAACTGACCACCAGTAACCTTCAGAAACCGTGGGATATGTTTCTTCTTTTTTAGGAGTGAAGTTAAGATCAACTCTTGTCCTCAGTGCTGAATTTGAACCCTGGATGATATAAAACACAGACACAGTGTCTCATATCATCCACCGATAAATCATGTGTACACGTAATGGATCTAACCCTGTTAGCTGCTTATTATAATCCATTGAAAGCGTTCTCATATAAAATTGTGTCCGTTCATGTAGGGGTGTATCGATCTGACAGATGATGAGGTCCCCTCTATGTGTACAGTGTGGTTTTACTGCTATTTATGTGTTGACAACAGAAAATACGAGCAGACAGGCGTACAATGTAGTTGGCAAGATGAACGTGACAGCCATTTTCAAACAAATAGCATTAGGAACATCAAACGAGCAATGCATCAATCGCCCATCAAGACCTTTTATGCCATTATTTACTCAACATACCTGATAGACACAAACACACAAACATGAATATAGGCATTTGTATTCGATCGTGCATCAGATATACTGAATGTGTCTGTAGTTCTTAACAAAGGCGTAAAACATGTCAACAGAAGACAATGAACAATGAATCAGTGAACAAAATCAAGTGACAAACTTTACAGTAGACTCAATGTATCATCACAAGTATTGACACAACTCAGAGAAAATATCAAGATATTACGAATGGACCGAAGGAAGTTTGGTGTACATGCACTGCACTAAGCTTCATCCATCAATGGCAAACGAAGATTACACAATCCTTCTGCTCCTGAGAAAGGCAGGTTTTCATTATTCTGCAGCCGACCTGTTGTGTGCTCCACTACCTCCGCTCCATGGTGCATCTCAGCAGAACCGTACTGGCCGGGTACATCCCACCGTAATCATGTGTAATTTTTCATTCTGCTGCGTTTTAATACCGGCAACTGGTTCGCATAAAGGTTGCAGTTGAATTGTGGTACATATTACTTTTCCCGCGGAGGTGTTATCCGCCACTCCCAAACGTGGGCAATGGCATCAGCGGCGCCCATAATAGCCCGGCAGTCAAGGGTAGAACGGCAATAAAAGGGAGAAAAGACAAATACACGGTCTGAAGGGACGAAACGTGATCAGTTAATTCAGGCTGCAACTGATCCTTTCATGAATAAATTCTTCTGTTGTTCATTTGTTTCCCATCTCGGCAGGCGAAGGATTTTCGTTAGGTGTTTGCTTCAGGTAGTAAGGTCATCGCGGTCACACCATTACACAGGTAGTTGAGATAATTTTCCCAGAGCAAAGCATAGTTAGTGTGCATACATAATGCAGCTAAAGATCAAGGTTAAACCGACGTCTAAAAACACCAATATATTATTGGATTAGTCTTGTGCTGTCGACTTACAGCACCGAATACCTACAAAGCTTAATTGATAACAAATGCTAAATTTCAGCGAGTGCCGACATGTTACAGCTTTTCTTGCTATAATAAATTCATTATTCTCCGTATAGATGGGTCTTTTGTTCCAGAATTGATAAGCGTAAAGGAAAATTCCTGGAAACCTGGGATATCACTGAAAATGCAGCACCATAAAATGCCATAGGTGAACGCGTCTAAGCCTTTCTCATTAAAAGTAACATCCATGACAGTTCCTCCTCGTTCCCAACCGCTGCGAGGGATTTCGTTAAGAACCTCAGCAAGGAATGGCAGATCAGAAGGCATTACCGCCCCCGCCTGTGTAACATCTTAATTGTCTCACTCCATGCAAATAAGGGGAGATCTTGGAGCGTAACATATTTTCAAAGCAGATAGATTTTCCCGTGTAAAATCTATCAGACGCACAGGAAATATTAAAGCAACCTGACCTCATCTGATATGACCAACTGCGCAGCAATCTCTAACAACTATCAGGAGTTCAGCCGACTCATCTGGACAAAGTCGACATTAGGCCTGATGGTAGCCTTCATGAATTTTTCCTTTTGATTCTGGAAACAAAAGAGCATCCTTTAATCCCCCTCCTTTCGGATGTACTTTGTGAGGAGGTTTGATCATCGGGGTAACCCTCATCATGTTGAAAGAATGGGGTCATTGTACGGGAATCGCTTTTGTTCTCTCTGAATATATATAGATACAATATGTCAAACGTTGTTTCTAGAGATATTTGGGCACAGGTCCCACAAATAAGACAGCATGCTAGCAGCAAGACCGGTATATGTCAATCAATTCGTTGATCCTGTAGAAGAAGTTTCTAGCTAACTTGGCAACGGTTGGCACACGGCGAAGATGCCGTGACAAATTGTATCCAGGAGAAGAAATTAAAAAGAATACCTGAGACGTCTGGAACTGAAGTGTCTCGGAAATATGCAGTGAAGCAGCAACGCCGTAATTACCAAATATATGAAGACAGAAGTGCCTCTCAGTCTTGTAGCATCAAAGAGAAAATTAAACCTTTCAATGCGGAACATATTTCGTTATTAGTACAACCCCCAGCCCTGGTAATTGTTGCATGATGAAGAAAAGTTAATGGGACCCAAGGGAAGTTATGGAATAAATGATAACGGTTTGTATAACCCTCACATCTGTCACTCACTATACCGGGGAATGGGCAGGCCTTAATGAGGTGAGCCTCCGTTATCCTCGTGCATGACAGTTGGATTAACATAGTTGAAAGTAATTAATCAACGTGCAGCTTATATAAGCTTTGAGAAATTGCCACCTGTTCTGATACACACGACTTCAAACATCGTGTTAGTTCCAGAAGTAATTAGGTTCGTGGAACATCCATAAATAATTATGATGGTCTGAATCTAAATACAGAGATAATTACTCCTGTCACTATCGGTTTTTAAGACTCAAGTTGGTGAGTGAAATAAGTACGGAATAAGTGCATTTACTTGTTGAATACTACCTTGGTGTGATATTCGAGAATTTTCCAATATTTGTTATTTGGGTCAAGAACATGATCCAGGCGGCTTCTTTTGACCCGTCCGCCATCGGACTAATTGACAGCAATATCATTACTTTAGAACGACAGGAGGCTTAACCCATAATCCAGGCCGTAGGTCAATGATACCTTTACAAATCGTTTGTCGTGGAATATAGATGCCCCGCACCTCTTTCTGAGACCGTGAAACACTCTGCATTCAAAGGAGCTCTTCCGCCAGAAGATACAGCAGCAAAAAGTAGTCCTTGGTGCATAAATTATTGATTTGACCTTGACAGGGAACATAAAAGTGATTAGAACCATCCCCTTGCCATCTGATATCTTTCTTCACGGCACCTCCTTTTCCCCCAACTCAATCTTTCAACATGAAAGCCCCTCGGGCAAGTACACCACTCAAGATTGTCTGCTCCCTGGCAGCTTCATGCAAAGCAGATCTATGTTTTATTCCCTAGCTGTCAGCGTGATTTTATGTGTGAGATCAGTGTTTACTCTTCTCTTGCCGAGAGATTGTACTCTGAGGCTTTGCTGACACCGGGCACGTTCATAAGAGTTGACTTACTCTTCATGTTGTACATACCATGACTCAGAGGGTTCCATCTGATGCACCACAGTGCGTCCCCGTGAATATGGACTATGACACATGGTACCTCCAGGGATGAAGTATTAAGGGGCAAGATGAACGTGCTAGTGCTCTTTATCATTAGTCTGTGACCAGTGAGATTTAGTTCTTAGTAAGGGCCTTTGCTCTGCCCTCCTGGCGAAGTTGATTCCCAAGATCTGATCTGGAGAGCAGCCATGAAGTTTGGAACGATATTGCCAAGTGAATGACATATCTAATGCCACCATTTATGTTTCGAAATGCTGTTAGCGTTGCTACATACGCCCATGTCAGAATACTGGAGGTTCCATATGTGACACAACAACGGAGAGGTGAGGCAAGATTGGTGACTTGGTATCCATTTACTGTATGATGTTGCGCTAATGCATGTTATTCGTTGCCCCGGAGTTCAATGCCGAACTGAAGGGGAATACTAGCGCTGAACCGAATCCAGCGATGGTTTACTGTTGTGAAAAAGGTAACGACTTTTGCATGCAGTCTGAGAACTGTGTGTTTTGCAGATAAAACTATCAAAAACTAACTTGATGTCTCATTAACCAATGAAAGATAAGACCTAGCCTGATGAGGATCACCCAGTGTAGACTCAGCAGAGTAATGCCATGGGATTTGTGATAACGACATCTTCCAAACATGCTTCGAATGTTCAAAATCACAACTAAAACGCAGCATGTAGATAAGGTATCTATTAAAAGGTGTGGTCATGGATGCCTTTTAGTTGCGTACATGATCCATCACACGATAGCAGTTTGAAGAAGAGGAAGAAACGGAGAGAATACATCAAGATCACAATCGCCATGTAAACTAACACCAACGCAGAGTCCCGCGCCCACACACATATACGTGATCTGGCTGTTAGAAAGAATGGAACCCAACGTGTAGTTTTTTGTTTTATGTGCTTTGTAATATTCGCACTCTAGCTTGTTGAAATTAAATGCATAGAACAGCAATCTCAACCGCTGCGATATTGTGTGTTCACCCGCATCTATCTTGCTTTGGGCAGCCAAAAGCATCTTTGGCGTAATGGATTTCCGAATGGCAACCTGAGGCAAAGTTCAATTTTTGATGCCTATCAATCGAGGACGTAGGGAGGAGAATATGTACAAGTGGAAGAGACACGACTGGGCCTTAAATGACAGCGTATCTATCAATGACAGATCCGGAGCCAAGTTAATTTGAGGAGGTCAATCGACTCGCTTTTCTGCACAATATTTAATATCTTAGCATTCTGGACGCGGGCGTCCTCAACACTTGTGACATCTAATCTATCTTACACAATCTAACAAACGCGTAAATGTACAGCAAACTATACTGCCTTTGATTACCGTACAGTACAATGAACTGCGCAATGAGTTAACACATTAAATTCATATACATGTCGCAAATCTTTACACTTGACACCGATTGATTACTTGTACAGAAACAAATCCGCAGACATGGACCCCTCCCCTGTGTCAAATATACATTCCAATGGATCACATCGACCAAGTCATCGTCAGAAATGACCGTGAAGGTCCTTCAAGGCATATCGCTTATCATGTCGCCCATAAGCCACCCCATACTTCCTCTCTAGGCAAAGTGTCTCCTCCGCGGCTTACACTTCGTTTGTCACCTGGCCCTCGTGGATCGACTTTATTCCCCCAGATGAATACTCTATACCAGATGATGCCGCCGTTAATTCTAGTATTTCATCACCCAGATTGAATAACGGTATTCAGCAGAACAGAGAGGCGACCTTTCTTTGATAGTGGACGACATTGGATCCTTCGACGCTGTCGTAACAATGTCGCGGGTTAATCGTGATCGACGATGGTTGCAAACTTTTGCCTTGATATCAAAGAGGATTCTTGGGCATGAAACTTTTATCTCTGCATCGCAATCTCTTAATGTGGTCCGGAGAGCGGATTTCCTCCGACACACCGCCAGCGGGAAGGGATGAGCAAGAAGCGGTGAACTCGATTACTCAAGTTTGTCACCAAAGATCGGTTTAGCCTTCGCTCCTGTCAATATTCACGAGATCCACGAAGTCCATCTTCATGCACTCCAGTTGCTGGGGCAGAATAAGTTGCAGGCGGTATCACACTACTATCAACTACAATCGCATTTTAACTCCGACAGCGAGAAATCTTCAACAGTCTGCAGCTGCATCCAGAGAGTCTCTGTTCATCAGGTCCAGCCAATGACAGCAAAAGTCTCAGAATCTCGTCTCACTAACAGAATCAGCGGTAGAGACGCTTGTCTATCGGCAATCTTCCTTGTGCACATGTGGCAGAGCAAATTGTATTGATCCAGAAGGTCCTTTTGCACTGCTTTAATGGATTGTTTTTCAATTAAAACCAATCATTATGATAGATTCATGGAATCAGTCAGAGTCTTTTCATTAATCATATAATATATAGGGCATATCCGGCTGCAGAACAGTTCAGAAACTCCTGACGTTGCCGTGTTTTGGACAAGTCAAGTTCTGCAGGATTTGAAATATGCGCGGTGTTCCAGGCGTTTTAGGCTTGGATTTGGTTCAACTGGCACGGAACGACATGGAACCGCCGGCAGGTCCCGGGGTAAATGTCAATTCATTCGGTTCACATGCTGCATTTGGCGGGAGAGGCGACGATGTCATCCATACTTTGGTAGATCATTTCCAACTTCATGGTGGACGCTGAAAGGGAGACAAAGAATTGGGCGTAAGTCATCTTGCGCCTGAAGCTTTCAACAGCTATAAGTCAAAACAAGCCAGTAAAAAGGTCGTTAATGGCGGGTAAGTAGAGCGTCGCGTGGAATAACTGATGGCGTAGGCAGACGACTCCGCTAGTCATGAATCGCAATTAAGTTTGAATCCATGGACATAACGGCTGATATCAGCCTCAATCAAATCATTGATCCACGCTGCAACTGGCGACTCTCCAGTTGTGCAAGGCTACCACTCACCCGTACATTTAGCGTGGTTTAGGGCGGGCGAGAGACCGATGACTCTGACCTTGTGTAATGCACTATGAAAGTAATATTACCAAATTCGATTTTAAATTATTATGCACATTATCGAATGGCATTATCGCAGTCTTTACATTGATTTGTAATAATCACTGAACGGAAAAACAATTTGGACACATAAATGTTATGTGTTTAGTAATAAAATCCTTTAAGTATCTGATAAATTTTAGATTGTTGGTTAACCCAATAATGCGATGAGCGTAGATTTGTATTTAGATCCAGGATTGAAAAGGACGCAGCGAAATCGTCATGCCGGTGACAAAGTAAACATAGAGGTTCTACTTAATAGTTTCTACTTTGCTTTCAACAACTCATAACATTCAAATATTGCTACATGTACAAACCTTTTTGTTAGAATACAATCGGTTTTTGTAGTATCTTAGTATGTCAGTCCTGTAGGTCTTTGTATATATATTTGTTCACCCGTTCATCGATTAATTTTTGTATTTGATTTTTACATGTTTATTCGTACTTTGCTTGTCCCATGTATTATGTATTGTCTTATGTGTTGGTGGCGACATGAATATAAGTGTAACTTGAGTGTGTCGTCACCATGTTTTATCAATATAATTATGTTTCCAAAACAAAACAAAAGTACAAAACAAAACAAAACTAAAGAGATGTAGATCACGACGAGGCAACTATATATACTTCAGAACTGTCGATTTGAACGGATATGACCTATTTCTCTAGACAGCTTTACCGAAATAACGATATCTCCCTAACGGAAGCATGGTATTTTCTGTGGGGGTGACAGATGATGTGATAAAACCTGCATTTTACCATAAAAAGCAAAGTGAGATAAGGTTTGGCGGTTACTCTTCTGTCCTCTCTTATCGAGTTCCCAAAGGTCTATCATTTTTGTGGAGCGATATGTCGTATAAACGATCTGCCGTGTGTTTAATCAAGTCTTGGTCTGGAAAAACTTTATCATGAAAACGCATTAAGCATTCATATAGACGACGAGCCACTTTGTAATGTGTTGATTCATTTATTTGATTCGTCATTATACCCGTCAAAATACACGTCTGCGTATTTTGCATAGCCCTTAAGGCATTTACGTGTAGCAACTTCGTGTTCTCTAATAAGATTGAAGAAGTGGGATTTGTTTCTCAGAAAAGTCCGTGTGCCGAATGAAATGAAGGAATACATAGAGGTGAAATACCATCGAGAGCAGGAACCTAAAATGTATTCCACTTCTGGAATTATCTAACGGAACGTGCATCATTGTATGTGGAGCATTTATCAGAGTCTCAAATGTTTTTATGCTTGTCAGAGAAACTGTCCCTATACTCCAATTTAGACAGTCTTGTCACATGTGCACGGATGGCTATGTTAACCTGAAATGGTGGAATCATGTGGAAACGACGTAATTGCACCAGCTATTCACGGGCTTTCTGATGTAGGCGCCGGGGGAATTGTAGCTGCAGTCCCAATTTGTGCATTTGCTGATTGTAACCTGGTAACGTAGAGTCTAGTCAGAACGTCTGATATACTTTGTCCCACATGCAGGTCACGCATACACTATGTCGTAATAACGGTGGGGTAACAGCTAGCTAGCACGATACGGAATGCACTATTTCACCTATGTATCCAGGGCTTATCATAAGAAAATGATATAACAAGACAAACGTATTAGAAACTCGTAAGCCTGTAGCAGATTACCCAATGGCAGAACCAAAGAAGCGCGATGAAACAAAATAATACAACGGGATATTTGGTGCAGGTAGTGCTTAGATGTAGAATTTTAAAGCAATAACGTGATAGCTAGCTGAAATAGTCCACCGTAAAATAGCATAGGTAGGTCATTGAGTGAGAAGTATTGAGGACGAAGAGCACAGACTGTGAAATTATCCAATCTTTACGATTCTTAAACTTTGGACTTCAAGTTGTTGGATTGCTCACATGTGGTAGAGAACGATATCGTGCGCTGGGATTATTGAGTTCTATAATAACATATCATACTGACTGGAGCCGCTCTCCGCCCTGCAAATGCAGGTAAGGTTACCGCGGTAATGAAAATTTGGGACCTCTACAGCTTCAGAATTTAGATTTTCAACATGTTGCTGGACTGTATTAGTAGTTTTTGAACAGTAATGTACTGTAAGAGTATTATCATCTTTCAATACTCAAGTGAGACACGGGTAATAAGATCCTATCATGGCAAATTGCTAAAAGGCGACCCAAAATAATGTGTCTGAGACCCTTGTGCCACACGTGGTCAGCGTGACGATCAGTTCAGGTTAGCTTTTGTCCATAGAAACAAGAGATAAGTAGGCATGTTGCACACAGAATATCTCAGTATGTGCAGCCGTCGAGATACCGAAGCTCTATGTAAGTCTGGCACTAGCAAGCTGCATATACGAACCAAGCTCATTTTGGACATTCTTTATACTTCTGTGCCAACTATTTATTGTGAATCTTCTCTTAAAGTTATCTTTGACATCGGTTCAGTTCATTAGACTGACTTCATCTGGGGGTTTTACCCATTGCTTTATACTCAGGAATTAGCTGTCAGCCCGGTTTCCCACAGGTGAATGTGATGGTCTTACAGGATTTTCGTGATTGACTTTTACAATGCCTAGAACGTTCTAAAGCTTATCAAAGAATTCCGCCCACTCTTTTGAATTTCATCTGGTTATAGAGCATTTATACACAGGTCGGTGAACTTGCCAAAGAGTTTCAGGAGTTTGCAGGGGATGGCTAGTACCATGTCCAATGCCTTCGACAAAACTACTATTATTACCATTACCATGAGCAAATTCTTACGCTACCCCCTGTTTGTATTGATTTCAATACCATATCCATCAGCTATACTCTGCAGTACAGCAAAATATAGAAAATCAATAATGTTCCTTTCAAAATATATATAATCTGCTGCTCTAAGAATAAAGATTTATTGCTTATGTAATTAGTAACAAAACAAAATCCGAAACAAATAGGCAAGATTCTTTGATTGCAGGACAGCACTACCAATGACAGTGCTTGGAGAAGATTCATATTGATGCAAAACTAATGTGCATAGACTTTTAGATGTATTAGCGGCATTTTTAGTATCTTTTGCTCTTTACTACTGATAAGGGATACAAGCGGATTTCAAATTAGTTAATCCTACCTGCTCTTTAAGTGAACAGATTCCGACGATCAGCGCACTGGGATGTTCATGCATCTATTAGAATACAAAGGTCAAATATGACATGAAAGTAAGTATTATGAGCATCTGGCCCAATATTCAATATTTAGGGATTATAAAGGGGATTACCGAAAAGCTGGATAATATTACTTTTCCGTACGAAGCCTCCTTGCTTTATGAGGTTTGCATATAGATATTGATTGGAAATATTGTTACGTGATGCAGTTATTATCTAATATATAATAGACAAGTCATTACAGAAAAAATACATATCAAAGTGTACACAACTTCGTTGACACTATAGTTTTTACATGAAGATGTGTCCAGAATAATGATGGCGTTGTTCCATCACTATCCAGAACACATGGAGTTTATAAGGAGATGCTAATGACTATATGCATATTGATTTCCATGATGTACGATGTTTAACGTTTGGAACTGCACAATTTCGGAGTTGGATCTGGGTCAGTCAATGAAAACGGGCCATGGAGGGTCGATGGCCATTGATTTATCATTTAGGCGAAAATTACAGAGAGATAAACATATAATTTACTTGATTCTATGGGCTTGGCTTCTAAAGACTGGCGATTTAACGAGCGCATCTGATAAATTCCCAGCTTAAGCACTAACGATGTTTCTTGATGTGAATACTACATACAGGAAGTAAAATAGGCCGCTTAGCTTGATATATTTACTGTCTTTTTGTTGTACACAAAGGCTACGATGGGTATTGAACCACGCCCCAGTTTTCAATGAAGGTATTGGAGTAAAATACATACGTAGATTCAATGCTCAATTAGTGACACGGCAGTGTTACATTAGCTTTTGGAAGACCTAGGTGGCAGATGCTTATCGGACACAAACCATCAACTAAACGACTCATTTGTCTTCCCACCTGAACAGCATGGCACGAGGAGAACAGACGTGAAGCTATTTCGCTTAGACGTATCTCTCTCTTCTGTGTACGATTCATCAAAAGAAAAGTACTTAATGCAATGAGATGACAACTTACTTAGTTACTTATTCCTATCAAATACAGATCTTCGCGAACTGACCCACAAATGTAAAAGAGTTAAGTAGTAAGAAAAGTCTGAATGCGATCAATTTAGGAGACTAGATCCGTACACACAAACGGAGTGAAGAGGGAATTTGCAGCTATGTAAATCATGGTGCTCAAAGTGCACGTCACACTTAAGGCCATTTAGATCCGTGGATAATAGACATTGATGCTGGGCTTAGTGACGACAAAGACATCATCGCTCAGCCGCGTCAAGGTGACATTTGGCGACCTATCGCATGCGGCAGAAGAACTCAATGACAAGTCGTCGTATTTTAGAAAAAAGAGCTATTTCTTGCACATATTTCTTGAATAATGAACTGCTTGTTAGTCTTTATGTCACATTTCTATTCTGACAAGAGCTAAAGACGGAGTGCTGAAAGAGTTTTTTCAGTGAAGATTTGTAGCTGGTACCAGCAGGACTCAAACAAGGATTTTTCTGACGTCCTGTAAGGCGGAAATACATGAACACTGCAGTGTGGTTTGCACAGAACTAATCTATCACATTGACACCTACACCATACACGTGGAGAGAAATCAGGTGTACATGCCATGTACTTTAATTACGTGAAGGTTTAAAGGATCTTGAATGAGATGCGAGGGAACGTGGAGTGATTGATTAGTTTAATCGTGCCTCCGTCAAACTGTGCCGGGGACGCCCAGCCGTGAAAGGAAGAGATTTCTCGATAAACAGGCTCCGGTGAGTGAAATAACAAATCTGTTTTCTCAATGCCCACTGACATTGACAAGTTGATCAAGTGTTATTTTTCTCGCCTGTGATCAATACGGAAGTAAGGACACGATGATTGGCGATGGGCCTAAGTCGGTACCGTGGGAGAGGGTCTGATCGATCGGAGCTGAAGAAGAATGAAGCCGGGGAGATCCTGACAGTTTCCCGGGTGTTACCTGCGGGCGGGCTTCCGACCACACGAATGGGACAATCTACAAACGGATGATTTCATTCGTCTTCGTGTCACTTTTATGAACTTTAAGAGTGAAAAGACAGACTTTGAGTGCAACAAGAATTGGCCCTGCCATTTATTTGAACCGCAAAGGGTTATCTAGGTTAATCGTTGATTAGGTATGAAATCGACCATTCTCTTCCTAAATCCAGAACAGTAACACTTTGGGATAACTGGCGCCAGATATATATTTAACACCTGTAGGCCGATTGTCTCTAATGTTTGACATTAGTGAATTAGGTCAATCCACAATTCAAACCGTAATTGAACTGCTCTCCGGCGAAATCACCCTGAAAGAGATCTTAACTCCCAAAGAAAAGTGTGGGGGAGGGGGTGGCTTACTTTCTTAAGTTATGAACACTGAGATGTATGCGATATAAATTTCTCTGCCAGAAATCATATGCTAGATTGGTTGGAAGAATTCATCATGATTTGGCAGGCATATTTGTTCTACACCTTGAAGCGAAACCGTTCTGAAAGAGGTCTTAACTTCAAAAGATAAGGGGGGGGGTGACTTTGCAAAGTTCTTAAGTTATGAACACTGAGATGTATTCGATATAAATTTATCTGCCAGAAATCATATGCTGGACTGGTTAGAAGTATTCATCATGATTTGGCAGGCATATTTGTTCTACACCTTGAAGCGAAACCGTTCTCAAAGAGATCTTAACTTCAAAAGATAAGGGGGGGGGTGACTTTGCAAAGTTCTTAAGTTATGAACACTGAGATGTATGCGATATAAATTTATCTGCCAGAAATCATATGCTGGACTGGTTAGAAGAATTCATCATGATTTGGCAGGCATATTTGTTCTACACCTTGTACAGTTGTGTGAACATGGCGGGGGTCCTTGAGGGAGGCTCAACGTCAGACCCTGCATAATATCTCCTGTAAAATCTCTCATGATCTCAGGATTTTGGTATTAGCAGTCTTATTATTAGTCTTGCTCCACGTGAGAAGAATGAGAATCGTGTACGCTTCATCACGATTGAGCAAACAAGCGTATCAAATTCATTAAGGGGGATTTTCGGCTTGTCCTCTGACGAGTTTTGCTTCACCTTGAAGGAGGTCGTTAAAGAACGTTCTGAGATATATAGATATAAGTCATACAGGTCCCATTAGAGACTCGTCTTTCACTTCTGATTATCTGAAAAGGTGAACGCAGCAAAATTCGTTTTTCCCAAAGGTATGCGTGCGAGCGGAGATAAGGGTGGGCCTTTGGCTCTTCCTTTGTCTCTGTTGAACCTGTGTTAAGCCCCCGGGATGTGTCTTACAGGACGATGTCGCACTCTTTTCTTAACTACAAGACCTGTCAATTTGTGTTCTGACAGAGGTTACATACTTCGCGAGGTAATGAAGGTATCTGGGCCCCACAGTTTATGCAGATTTAAACTCCGCTATTTCTGCAGAAAAGTTAGGTGGTACAAACTTGGGAAACAGAAAAAAAAGGAAAGAAAACTTGTGAACACTTTGTGGTCTAACATGGTAAATATGTAGAAAAGTTTCCAAAAGTTGTCAATTTGTGTTCTGACAGAGGTTTCATACTTCGCGAGTTAATGAAGGCCCTACAGTTTATGGAGATTTAAACTCAGTTGTTGCTGCTGAAAAGGTAGGTGGTGCAAACTTTGGAAACAGTAAAAAAGGGACGAAAACTTTCTTGTGAACATTTTGTAGTCTAACACGGCAAATCTGTAGAACAGTTTCCAAAAGTTGTGAAACTCGAGGAAGGTCCTCTACGTAACCTGGAAACAAAGTTTATCATTAATGACACCAGGTCCTAGTCGTGAAATGCTGGAAACTCAATGCAAAGTCATGTCCATTCGGATAACCGCAACAAAAAATGGATGAAGACCAATAAAACGTAGACGGGGTGCCATGTTCACAATATAACCATCACATTTAATGAGCTCATCTTAACGACACCTACTCAGATTTTATTTAGGAAGCTCGTCTAACGGCCAACTTATGATTAGCTATATTTTTTCTCACAAACGTAACAAGATAGTAACTTTGTGCTGATCATGTTGCACTACCACTTTTATGACTGTTTTACCGTTTAATAAGTACCTTCGCTGGCTGTGAGGAAGGTAGCGTAGTTGGAGGGGAACAGGCCTATCCTGCCCCTCAGGTAACCCAGGCACCAGCCGCCATCTTCCCCCTCCAGCACCTCGATGACGTCGTCCACTTCCAAGCACAACTCGTTGTCTTCCGTGGGTCGATAGGGGTAAAGTACCTTGGCGTATCTTCTGTCTGTGTTTCGGGGAAGATACGATAAACATCACAGCGGTAAGCGTTCCCTCAGGAACAATTGAAAATAAAACGTGCCATTGACAACTGATAAAAAATTCGATCGATGTGGTGTAAGTCTAGCCAAGAGGGAGGGGCGCTCTAAGGATTTTTAAGAACAAGTTGCAAAAGTTTCCCACATGCCATAACGTTCCCTCTAACTGTAACGTTTGAAAGTTATGTTTATCCTCACTTTATTAGTTAGCCGGACGCATAAAGCCGGCCGCCATTTGATGTCTTTATGGCTGCTGGGGATTACCTTCTTCAGATACGGCCGCAGGACTGAAGATATTCATTCCCGAAATACTATAAATCTATTTCTGGGGCAAGCTTTACACATCTGCGTATTTTGTAGCACGATAAAGTGATAGCATCCGAGAGTCAGGGATAACATAAAAATATCTTCCGATCACCCGTGGGTATGCATGCACAGGTAACAAAGATATCGTCCTCTAGCGAAGTACCCTCTCACAGGGTGTCTATAAACTACATAGATAGATCGCACGTGATGCTCATTTTTTTGACTCCAGAGATGTGAGATGACACGAAAATAAATCTACCCATTGATTTAGGTTTTTCTGCACACGACGAGAGCTGGATTTCATGAGTGCATGCCCTGTAGAAGACAGAGTGCGCCGCTAAGTACCTCACAAGAAAGGTGGAATAATAAGATAAGAACATTCCCTATATCCTGTCATTGATACGTTTTATCACTGACAAGAAATATTTCCAGTTGAGAAAAGATAACAAGGGAAGATATGGGCAACAGTTTTGCACGGAGATTAAGCGTCAGTGGAAAATCATAAATCAACAGAAACGGTCCAACTTTTCCCACGTTTAAAGGAAAGGTAGATGACGCGTAAAATGCCAGCGGTGGATGGATAGCTAGACGGCCAAGGTTGTGACTGTGGGAACTGGGTAGATTCTGTGCGAGAGAAGTATGTGTGTGTGTGTGTGTGTGTGTGTGTTTGTGCGTGTGAATGCGCGTGTGTGGATGTGTGTGTGTGTGTGCGAGCGCGCGCGTGCGCGTGTGTGTGTATGTGCGCGTGCGAGTGTGTGTGCGTGCAAGTGTATGTGTGTGTGTGTGTGTGTGTGTGTGTGCGCGCGTGCAAATGTGTGTGCGAGTATGTGTGTGTTGTGTGTGTGCGCGTGTGCGCGTGCATAGTGTGTGTGTGTGCGCGCGCGCGAGCGTGTGTGTGTGTGCATCTGTGTGTGTACGTATGTGTGTTTGGGGGTGTAGGGCATGTGAATGAAAATACGAGTGGCACCTAAGTTTGGGAAATGAAGGAGGGACTTTTCGGACATTAAAGACCAAGAAAATTTCTGGGCATGCACTTTAGCGGTGACGTTTTATAACAAGCACCAAAATGGCAAGCTGCGCTGATCTTTTTGAGGCAGTTTCGTATATGTATAGCAAAGCTAAGGGTCTCGCCCTTTCCTGTCTTTATTCATAGCGCGGCTGTATAACCCTATGAAGGACTCGCACTAACCGTGATAGATCTGAGTTGGCATGAAGTATGGTTAAGGGCGAGTCCTGATAAGGTTATGGTCACGTGAGAGGGGTCCGTACCATAACATAAAGTAGTTACGGAACTGCGCATCTGTTTCCACCGACGCAGACGGCGTTTCCGAGCAGGTACTGCAGTACTCCATCAAGCAATCCACTACGTACTGCCTCCATCAACCACACTGTTGCTGCCACGTTCCCGTTAAACATTCTACATAGAAACGACGTTTTCGTTGGTTTGGAAGGTGGGTGATGGTTGGAACGCTCGTAAAGATGGAAATGACGCCACATTAAAGCCCCTCTCACACATAGTCAAATATGGCCTCCCGGAAACTACTCGAACTTCCCCCAACCATGGTTAGCAGTAGGTAGGAGACAAAGTCGGCTGGGTCGGCTTTTGTACGGCCAAGGCGGCTACTGCTTGAATGTGGACGGGAGGGTCGGGCATGGGGTTGGCTGGTGGTTGCCTGGTGTTCGAAGTAGGTCGGCGCGAAGCTGGCAGTCAAATTTGTCTCAAATTTAACTCAAATTCGATTAGATTAATACAGAAATGCAGGTATGACCAAAATCTGATCAGACTGCTCCGAACCAACCTTGATCGGCTGGTGTTCGGGGGGGGGGGTGCATGTGTGACAAGGGCTTAGGATGGAAATGACGCCGCATTACATAGTATATCAAACGGGTAGAAAATGTACCACCGTTGCAAACCATTTGAACCTCTTTCTGCCGTTAGAAGCCGCTAATGCTTCCTATCACACAGTTCCTATTTACATATCGATCGCTAATCACCACAATGTCAATACCACAGCACACCCACTGTACAGGCTTGCGCATACGTTATTTTCTCTGCCGTAATTTGGGTGTCGACCGTGACCCTGAGATTTGAGTGATTGAAATAACAGTGTAACTGACGCCGAATCGGCTGTAGGGTCAAGATCAGGCCATCCATGCATTGAAATGTTTTATACTTGAGAAATGGTTGGAGAGCGATATTCAGGGTTCAAGGTCAAACGAGGAGATCTGTGCTTCCAATAACTCAGTCGGACCAATCTGCCCCGTGTGCATGTAAATTGTGCCCAGCACACTTGGGTGCGCTTGGGCAGGGATAACGCCACTTGGTTCACGTCACAATTCGAAATCACTCATTCGTCACTCCTGGAGTTAGGATACTCTGACACATTCTCGTCTGTGTAATACAGGTTTTCATGTTTACCGATTGATAACATATTGCTTTTTGCTACGTTTCTTCTTCTTCTCCATACCAAAAAGGTCAATGAACTGAACCAGACTGTCCGTTACCATGATAACTGGTGCATGGGGCATGGTTACATCATGTTGCAATTTTATAGCAGGAAGGATTTAGACTCCTGTCTGACCATATATATATGAATGTGTTTGAGTAAGAATTAACAGAGCAGACCATATACGGAAGGATCATGACACAGTATGCATTTACTTTGAAAATGTTACCTTTCTAGTTTTACATGGTATCACATCTTTTTTGGAGGCGGAGGACCGATTATATATGTCAATATTGGACTCTTGCCCTTAGAACCGCCACTAGCTAGCACAGGAATTGATGAAATGTCTGGCTTGTATGTTGGAACTCGGCCATGTTGTCCAATCCTCTAGTCACTATCAGTTTAACCTGGCACGAAGTAATTTTCCCTGAACACCATAATTATGACAAGGGACCATCTATCGACCAGAAACGAAAATTAATTTTCCACAAACCAACAGTGCTTTGTCATGATCAAAATTGTTATCATATAGACTAGTGCAGTATTCTTCATTATCTGATATTTTAGCTTCCTAAAGCCTTGTGATAAATCAACCATTGCAAGATTGTGCTGTGATCTAGTGTTTTAGGTTCAGCCGGCCTTATATAACTGATTACTCTCAGTGTAAACCATGCACCTGCTTCCCATTGTGCTAGTGTCATGAGTCAAGTGCAGATAGATATTGTAATCTTACCAAAAGTCATGGTCTATTCTCACGTTGTAAGAATAAATGTTACGGTGCTATCCCTTTTGACAAGACCCAAATCTTTCAGCCTGTCTTCTATTCACAAATTTGCATGTTGAGATTCGTTTTAATTAAAAAAAGTTGGCGCTGTTCCGCCATCTTGGATACGCATGCAGGGGAGCGTTAAATTAGGAAATTGATGAAAATAAATTGGTAACGAACATGATGTCTGATCTGTGAAGCTAACACTAAACTTAGATATGAATATGTTATTCTACCAATTCTTCACGAAGTGAATGTCAATTTAGATTGAGTTTAGTCAGATACTAAATAAGGAAAATGTTTATGAACTAGACAAACCATGTATCATTAGCTCCATATGTTCACACATCTACACTGCGTCAAGAAGCGAGAAAAAGTTGAATCTGTAAATAGTAGTTCACATTAGTATGTACAGTTTTAGTAAGATACCATTGTAATTTTACCTCTGTTTTATACCTGATCTGTACTTAGCTTGTAAGAGCACGAACGTATGATAAAGGTCTTTTATTCATTTGTTTTCAAACTGCAGTCTGACTTTACTTGTCTCACTTGTCCTAAGGCCATGTTGATTTGATTATAATATATGGATGAAATCCTCTGGGAACCCCAAAACTGATGCGAGCGTGCAAATAAAAGAAAGTTTGGCAAAAAAGTTGTCTTCACTATGAAATCTAGGTGGTCATGAAGGTTGAACAAATGCCTAAACACACAGAGTAATATATTATTGGCATAGTGAATAACAGATTCTTCATTTTCATTGCTTCACATTTTCTTCTAGCCCTTTTGAATGGATTTTGGCATTCTGCGGCACAAGTATCATTTTCCAATATTTTTTTCTCAATTTACGGCACATGTTTACTCATTTTGCAGCTACTTTGTACGATTTACCGTATGGTCGAAAACTTTTTTGGAAACGGACGAAAATTCATGCGGGCGTGGATGTCATCCATATAATCAACTCAACATGGCCTAACTCGCTATGACGTGTGGCCCGCAGCGTGAATGGGTTTGTGCAGGATTCCGGCGTCTTACACCAGACGTTAGATCACCGCCGATACCGGCCACTTCAACCGGAGCCACATTGCCTTCCCCCACTCTAAATTGCTTTTGTAGATCGCGCGAGATCTTTCGTTAAAAATAAATGAGTCGTAAATTTTCAGCAGACGGGAAAAGGCTTACGGACAGCACAACCCGTGCAGTGTGCAGACAGTACGCTTCCCTGAAAACTCTTGCAGTGAATAGAGCAGGGAATTCGTCTTGATTTAACCAGGCAAGTTTGTAGGCTGTAAGGACAGACCAAAAAGATAACGCCTGTTCCTGTTTCTTTATTGCATCTAGAATTGTCAGTCTGGAGCCGTTTTGTACCCATTTAGGTGACACTATAATTCATTACCTACTTACCCTCTTTGTCCCTGGTGAGACATGCTATTATTCATTGAGAAATTGTGAATGGATCAATGAAAATCCCGGGGCTGATAGATTGGCGAAATCCAAACACACAATACCACGATAAATGAAAACTTTCTGACGTGTTGATGCAAATATATATATAAGAAGTAGACGCAAAATATAACTAATGTAATATCTGGAAAATTAATGGAATTTTGAAATGAAATTATAAAAGATGTTTCGTTATTATTTGAGTTCTATTTCGGTCAACAACTAACTGTTGAAATGAAACTGTTGTATCTCTGATCTATCAACATGAAGGAAACATTCATTTCACCTTCTTTTTTCTCCGAAGATACTTCGATTCAATCACTTACTCACTTCATGTATCTACCGCTAGATGGCGTACATAGCCGTGTTGAGTTGTACAGAAGCGACATCTATCGTTTCTGGCTTGAATGACACTTGTACCGTACTCACCGGCGTTCCTCCCTTTCTTTGCCGCCTGTCTCCTGATTGTATTGATTCCCGCGTAGGGGTCAGTCGGCGGTTTTGGCGGCTTCCCTGAAATGACAAACGAAAGGAAACTGAATAATTTATCATTTAATTGTTGTGTCGACATTGCTGTAGACTATTTATAACGACATAGAAATTATGTGCTGCACCGAAACTAAGATTCTAAATGAGATGTTAATGCAAAGTTTCATCATACATCATACAGATTGTATTATGTACATTTTACAAACAAAAGAAAGACAGACGAAAGAAAACTGAACAATTTATCATTTAATTGTTGTGTCGTCATTGCTGTAGACTATTCATAACGACATAGAAATTATGTGATGCACCGTAACCAAGATTCTAAATGAGATGTTAATACAAAAGTTTTAATGCATCATACACATTGTATAATGTACATTTTACAGACAAAAGGTATACGTAGGACGGCTGAGGACCTAAACCAAATTGAACAATGGATAACGTATCTTAAGCTTCTGTCACACATTTAAAACAAATCGAATCGAATTTGAGTTAAATTTGAGTAGAATGCTAACCACTACCCACCTAATCATGAACCATGGTTGAACCTCCCGACCAATACAATACACGAATGTTTTAAACATGTTGAACCATTCGGCTGGCGCAGCCGAACACTTGGCCGAACACCAGCCAACCCTTCCGACCCTGCTCCCGATCTTCTCCCAACCATGGTTTAGAGAGTTCTGCTAGTGTTCGGGAGGCCATATTTGGCTGTGTGTGACAGGGACTTAACTTGCTGTAACATTACCTGGTGGGCCATCATTAGTTTGCCCGTCTTTGATGTCCATCTCGTCCGTGCCCTGTTTCCGCCCCATCTTGTAGTAGAAGGCGTACTTCTCCTTGTCTTTCTTCTCCCGCCGTCTCTTGATGAAGTACATGGTGATGCCCACGCACACCACCACCCACAGCCCGCCCGCCGTGGCGCCGATAATCACCGCTATCGTGTTCCAGCTTAGCGTGGCCATCAGGGCGGACGCTGGAATAAATTCACAAAACTAGATGTCTTTTTCTTGCACAAACGATACCGCTGATACTAACATAGCAACTTGACTGATGGACCAAGCATACAATACTAGTACTACAAAATGGTGGAAGGAATCGCGACTGACGCTTTCTAGTCCTACTGGTCTTGTCTTAGCGTGGCCATCAGAGTGGATGCTGGAATACATTCACAAAACTAGATGTATTTTCCTTGCACAGAAACTATACCCCGGATACTATTATAGTAACGTGATTGATCGGGCCAAGCATACAATACTACAAAATGGTGGAAGGAGTCTCGACTGACGCTTTCTAGTCCTACTGGTCTTGCCTTATAGTGCTCATCAGATTGGACGCGGAAAAAACATTTACAAAACTTTGTTGTACTATCCTTGTACAGGTTTCGAGAAACTATACCTCTGTAGCAGACACAATCATAGCAGCGTTATTGATGGAGCCATGCATGCAATACTACAAAATCATGGCAGGAGTCGTGATTGATGCTTTGCACTGGTCTTGCCTTACACTGTACATGTGATTGTGAAGGAACCTCGGATTGTTTACAAATTTGTGACCTTGTATGGCCGTATAATGTTTCACCACATTATAACGGTTACGTGATAGGGCAATATGTAAGCAACACACTTTGACAGACACGAGTGTGAGGAGAAAGTATCAGGTTGGATACTGTAAATCTCTGTCTCAGCTTTCACAGGTGCTATCCTAAGCTTTGTCGTTAGGTGGCGCAGAGCCATCATTCATAGCTTAAACTGACATCATACTACAATATGACCTTAACTTAGGTGAAACTTTATGTACAAAAAATTAAACCTGTCTCATTGCATGACCTGGTGCTTCTATTGTGCATCTTTGACGTGAAAACGGTACAAACAACAAAGCCTTCTGGCCCGTTATACGGACAATAAGATTGGGTCGGATTCAGGTTATCTACAAACTTCCTGGGTTAGCTGTGTTTACTACATGCTTTACGGATTTCCCCATATGTCTCGGGTAAGCGAAGCGTTAGGATAAAATCTGCCCTGGAGGCACGTTAACAACTTGGAGGGCTCATTAAGTATTATGTCCGTAAAGAACTTTATGCTGCACATACTTAGAATAGTATGTTTTACTGTCGCCTGGGGTAAATGTATGGGTGAACCATACTTTCTTACTGTGAGAGTGCAGTCCCTAGGGCAGTTTTTGCATTGTTTATTAGAAGTCATCAACAACTTAATAGTCTGTATGATGTCCTACCTATTTATTATTTTCTCCTCCCCTAGTCGTCGTTGGGACTTTTATAGCTCCATATTGAGAGAACATCCTTTATTGGTTATGGCCGTTAAGTAGGTTTTGACTTTTACTGTGGGACGTAAGAAGGGCATAAAAGAACAGACCAGTGGACGTCGGGTTGGCAAAGGGGTGTCCGTAATTTTGATTGTGTAGACAAATGTGATAAATGTACCGTATGACGTGATGTGTAAATATACATATATCTATAATACGTTCTTTATGATGTCCAGATATGTGTATATTGAAAGGGTACTGTGTATTTGCATTTTGAGCATCTTATATCTTGTAACTGATAAAGATACAAGATGCTTACGTTCTTTTTTCAAAAATGTAATCACAAGACGTGGTGACGGCACACTTATAAAAACTTATTGACAGACAGGATTTTGTGAAATTTACGTGACAGGATTTTGTGAATTTTACGGTTTTTATGAAAAACTTACCGTCACCAACACAGGGGACAATAAAGTACTCATTTTCACCTTTGCGAAGTGAGGAAAGTCGTGTAAAGTGCCTTTTCCAGGGGCACAAGATGACATACGTACGTTTTATGGTTAGTTCTAGCGTCTTCTTGTCGTGTTCTCCCACACCATTAGTGGCCACGCACAGGTAGGTACCGCTGTCGTTCTTCATGACCTTCGGGAGGACGATGGAGCTGGCCCGTACGCTGGAGGACAGGGAGTGCGTCCTGGACTTGAGCTTCAGCCCGTTCTTGGTCCACGTGATGTTTGGCGGAGGGTTACCGTCTGCCACGCACTGCAGGGTGACGCGGTCCGACAGGGATGACGTCACGGAGTCGGACATACTGATGATGGCTGAAGGGTCTGATGCATGGAAATGACGCAAGTACGTGTTAGAGAGATAAGACAAGGATTTAGGGATTTGTGCTGTGACGTTCATCATCAAATCAGACGCCATTTCCTTACACGGCCTGGAACACGGCTTAGACTGTACAGATGGTTCGCTAGAGGCTTGCTTAAGCTTAAACTTGTCTGGAAAGGATGTGATGTTTTTGTAGAAGTTCAGGGGCATAGCTAACAAAGAATGTAGCAATGGATTGATAAGAACGTGTCCCTGGACCTCACTCAAATATCAACATGATAAATCTTGAGCTGCAGCTGTATTGAGGCCAAAGATCGGTTTGGTAATTTTTCCCACTACAACAGTAATATCTCTGCACATCAGTAGTGTGCAGCATATTACGTTTCCGTGCGCAGATTGAATCCTGTGCCCAAGCGCAGTGGGGTTAATCAAACCCTGCCAACAGTTAGTAAGTTTGACGTCGTTCATCATATCGTACCGTCTGTGTTACCGTTCTAGTCATTGGCGAGGTACACTACCTCGGAAATATAACACAGTCACGGTGCGTACACATATATTTTTGGGACAAAAACAACTAAAAACTAGTCTTTAAGAAGTTAAATTTCACTAGACTAGCAACGCAAATGCATCATGTTTACCTTCACATGACCCAGCTTAACAAACCACTAGTACTGCTTTGTTTATTCTTACTCAAACACACCCATATGCATGTTTATGGTGACCATACAGCCCGTCTTGAACTCAATTATGCATGGCACTTGCAACATTATGGAACCTAACACCAGTTACCATGGTGATAGGCGCCTGGTCCTGGTCATTGACCTCATGTGTTTGGAACGGAAGAAGAAGAATAAAGTCAAAGTCAAAGATGAAACTGAGCAAAAACAATATGTACATGTTTTCCTTCGGTAAACATAAATATTGTTTGTTGGCGTACAAAGTTTATTGTGCTGTGATTGGATACTACCAAGGAAGAATCCAACAGAGACACAACATGTCTGTAAGTAGTATGCCTCTATAAAACGTCCCGACGCCTTCCTAACGTTACATGGACCCTCTAAACAGTCATAAACCATAACATCATTAGAGATCCTTCCCTTGACGCTGAAATGAAAGCTCCCTTGCCTGTAGCACAGTCTCATCAGTATTACGGGATGACGGACCAACTCCCGTACGGTTGTGATTGTCAATCAGCAGCGGAACAATAAAGCGTCGCACCGGCGACAATAAACGTCATCCCCGCCAACCTGCCGACCTCTTAACGTGCAGGCTGACCTGTACTGTACGTGTTTTTACTCACTAACGACGTCCAATTATCTTAAACGGACGTAAAGTCTCTCCTGGGGTTATGAGGTACCATGAATTAACAGTAATAGAAGTTTGCACCTTTCCCTTTGGTTATACCAGATAGCGACAACGGCTTGGAAAGGTTACAGTTGGTGGTATTTTTCTAACAGAGGATGGGTATTGGCGTCCAAATGTGACAGGATTTCGTGAAATTTACGGTTTTTATGACGTGTAATAAAAAGCGAATGATGGTACGGTTATGCAGACTGCGCAATATCATCTGAGGGATGATATAAAGCAACCAGTGATGGAGAGCTGACCGGCAAAAAAACTTCCCTGTTTTATGAACTTTTACAATGCCTGATCGAGTTCAAAGTTTTGAGGATGAATTCGTGGAGTTGGGTGCGTGCATGAAGGGGGAGGGGGGCACGAGCGTCTGGTCTCGTTACCATCATGTCAAGAGAAAAGTAATGCCATATATGAATAGTTGGCTTTCATTGAACTGGGTTTCCCGGAAGCGTTTAGATGTATTCGTAAGCTTTGAAAGCACATAATTACTAGAATGCCGAAGGGCTAGCGTACCATCAAATTTACTTGTGCCTGAAATGAGAAATGTAATTTAATTTCATCCCCACGGGCGAAGCCGAACATCCCTGAGCCCTTTTCACATCCAGGTGCCGCGAGCAATAAGAAAAGTTAGAACCCAGTCAATAATTTCACACCCAGTGATGACGTACCGACCGGGACATCATCACGACCCCGGCGCATTAATAATTTGCCAAATTTGCACTGCGGTTGAAAAGAGGCCCGCGACACCATAAATATTTAAATGGCCGCTCCTCATCAGTCACCGTGCATGATTCGATTGCACACGCAGTGATATATACATATTTTCACATTGATTAACAGTAGACAGGACCATCACGGGTCACTGACTCTCCGGGAATCTAGTCGACGTCACTTCGGGATCAGGATGGCGACGTTCCCGGAATCAGGAAGACGACCTTCCCGGACTCTGTAGGACCAAAATTCCGGGAATCATAGAACTAAAACTATGAGTACAGCATACTGGAAATTCGTCCTTACGTGAACTATACGTAGAGATAATTATGTATACGTGATGTTCCTCGCTTATCTTATCATGGTGGCCCAAAGACGGCTTAACAAGTCCAGTGATGAGAAAATCTCGATGTCTGGCGATTTGTGGAGCGACTCTGTCTAGCCTCCTTTTTCGTCCCATCTTTAAATGCTTCTCCTTTCGTAATCCAATTACTCCACCACACACCCTCTATTATTTAAGGTTAGCCGTAGATTGGTTGATAAAGAAACCAAAGCCACGTTGTCTTTGTAAACAGTACGTTCTAAGGCCATGTTGATTTGATTATATGGATGACATCCTTCTGGAACCCAAAACTGATGCGAGCATGCGAATAAAAAAAAAAACGCTTGGCAAAAAAAGTTGAAATCTATGTGGTCATGAAGGTAGAAGAAATGACTAAACACACAGAGTATGGTATGGCGAAATAATAGACCCCTCATTTTCATTTCTTCACATTTTCTTCTTTTCCCTTGGAATTGACATTCTATGACATTAGTGTCATTTCCAATATTTCAATATTGCAATTTACGACAAATATTTCCTCATTTAGCGGCTTGTGCGATTTATAGTATGGTTAAAAACCGACGAAAATTCATGCGCGCGCGGATGTCATTCATATAATCAAATCAACATGGCCTAATGTAGAAAAAAACTTGGGCAAATGGATGTTGGTTATGTTTTAGACAGAAATTGTGGTTGTCTCTGAGTCGAATCCGTCAAACCACGGTTCGTCGCACAGGAGATGCTAAAAGGCAGGGATCGACGCGGGTTAGGTTACAAATGTCATCACATTGATTTATGATCGCTCAAATAGGTTAATCAATGACACGTTCCAAAATATGATGTCCCGGAGCTAATACGTCGTTTGACGTATATATTTCCCTGGTGACTAATGTGACGAACGTCAGATGTACCATATGCTGTATGTTAACCCCAATACCATCGTCCGCGCCATTCTTCCATTAACATTCCTGCAAACGCAAGTCCAAGACTTGTTTATGATATTACTTCACCATCTGGTGTTCCCCTTGATCGTCATATCACATATTGCTAACGCCGTGTTTCTCATTCATGTAGAATATAGGTCTTATTAACCCCATGCATAATCATCAAACTATAAACATTCCCAAGCCATTAAGCCCTTTTTTGATTGATTAGACATCTTTACAATCAATATTCTATTATAAATGGATGACTTTGTTTCTAATGTCATTTCAAACTTTGATCAGGGGTTTATAGGAAGACAATGTAGGTTAATGTATGTCTCTAGTAGTCGATATTTCCCCATTAGACCTGGTTCATTGCAGTTTATACTGGTTTACTAACGACCCGTAAAATGAATCAAAAGTTACGGGCAAAAGGACAAGAGGAGGTTGTTGTGATATCTGATCATTAGTCAAATTAGAAGAAAGGGTAAATAATCATTTCGTTCCTAAAAAGGTTATCAGTTGAGCCCAAGCTATTTGCATTTGTTTAATGTCAAAGGTAGAATAAGGACTTACACAACACGGATAATCTCAGACTGCTTCTCTCTTGTTTGACCACGTGATCGGCCACGCATGTGTACAAGCCCGCGTCCGTTCGGGTCACGTGACGTATCATCAAAGATGGCGACGCCATGGTTCCTCCGCTGAACTTGGTGTTCATCAGGTTACTGTCCACGATGGTTCCGTCTTTCTTCCAGTGGAGAGAAGAGATGTTTGGCTTGGCGTTCATCACTGTACACGTCAGGAGGGCGGCTTTTCCCAGGCCGATGACGTAGGGGTTGGACGGGCCCACTTCAACAACTGGAGGGACTGAAAAAACAACCGTGGTCAACAACATGGTTACTTTGCGTAATGCTGAGGACCTATTTCCAAGGCGGCAACCGGCCGGGCTGTTTACATGAACGAAAAGTATGAAATAAAACTTTAATTAAAAGAACGAAGAGCGATGATTTGCATTAATTGGTCATGAGCACTTTTGTGCATGTTATTGATATGAATTGCTTATTTTTCGTTCATGTAAACAGCCCGGCCGGGCCCCGGCTTGGAAATGTGACCTCAACATAAAGAATGATTCTAATTGCTGTTTTTATATATATATGATTGTAATGGAGGGCCGTCTCTAGTTAGCCTTACCGTATAACCATCAACAAAACAACTGGCTTAACCATGCCCCAAAGTAATTACCGATAGCCAGGGCTATTCCCGGGTAATAAAAATGCTAGAGTACGATAAACACCGGTCAGTAAGGTAATAAACTTAAATGCCACCACGGGAAAGGGTAGTGAAATACACACTGGTTTTATTGCTTTTCGTGAGTGAATGAAATCCGTGCCGGGTAACAAGGTTTGCCGGCTCAAGGTGTGCCTCCGGCCGACCTTTATAATCAGAGCTGTCCTATAGAAATGGCCTTGGACAAGCGGTCAGGATAACTCATAAAAGACTAAGCCGCCCTTTCCTAGGAAAAAGTGGATTACGGGCTGGGTTATGGCCTATTTTATCGTCAGTAGACTGTTCAGGGAGTAAATACAGAACCATTAACGTTATGGAGGTGGTATTAAGCCGCTATACGGGCAGTGTCTGCTGCTCTGGGTGAAGTAATGATTGATTGTAAGACGTTAGTGTTGTACATGTCCGCAGCGGGAGTGATTTATGAAGAATCAGCCCTGTACCACGAGAACGCGGAGGGAAGCAGTGGTTACAACATGTTGTCGATATATACCCTCTGGCAAGGCAGCTGCCCTGCTAGCCCACCTACTTTGGAACGCGTCCAATTCTTTATTGAACTTTCTGAACGTAAGCTTCATTCTCCGTCCAAGGAAGTCTATGTCATCTCACTTTAATTATATAACTACAGACATCTGTTTCTAAATAAGCTGTGAGAGTGCACAAGGATTACTTCAAGTTTACTTTGATTTATGTCACGAGCGCTCTTGACTTGAAGTTTGTTTGAGGCTGGAGTTATGCCCCTGGTTAACCTTTATAATCAGAGCAGTATATCTCTTTAAATGGCCATGGAAATCGGGCAAGATAACTCATAAAAGACTAAGCCGTCCTTCCTATAGGAAGAAATTGAAGCCTCCTAGATGTAGAATGAACAGACTGCTATCGATGCGTGAACTTATGAGATTTTCCCTAAGCCCTAGTGGAGGAACTGGGCGTCTTGGAAATGTCCGTCTGGGCCCAATACAGGAAATCTCATGCATAAAGATGTTTTTATACTGTGGATAATAGACGTTCTCCTTTGGCGTTTCCCCGCCCGTAAATGCCTTGAGTTGACACAATATAACACTGATATCTTTTCTTATAGGATACCCAACGAGACGCCAGTGCTAAAACTGGTAGCCTAAGGATACAAGCATATCGATAGTATTGGAGACTTCGTGATGAAAAAGTACAGACAGTCACCACAGGGAAAACTGATTAGTCTACACAATCGAAACATGAGGTCAAGGCAGCCATTTTATGATGCCATCTTATGACTTGGTTCTAATGCTCATTATCAGGACCTCGTAACGTGATATTCCATTGAGGGATTCGAAAACATGACAAAAATGCTTTTACCGACTGCTCGTGGCTACCCACTCAGACACACTGAACTCATAACCATCGATTTTTTCCACGTTATGTGGATAGATAAGTTGGGTAGATGCGAAAACAATTTCTCCGGTGTTTTTGAGTCATTCATTTGAAAGTGACTTTTGAATTAACTGCCAAACAAATAAAGAAGGATTGCAATACTTACGAATAGAAATCAGCGAAACAGAATAAAGAGACGGTTTTAGATGATAATCCATAGGTTTGCCTTATATCAAATAGAAGATCGAAGGAACGCTTCCCCTATAAGCCCAGTTACCAGACAATCGATATTTCCTAAGTACGTTATATTATGTTTCCCTTCTGTACCAATTTTCCTGGAAATTAGTCTTTTTTCAGGAGAGAAATGATCCATAGCAATATACATGGGAGTTCGCGGTTTTTTGTCTCCATTTTGATTTGATTTAATGAACGCAAAATGTTTTTTTTTACTTTTTGTGAGATTCACCTAATTCTAACAGTGACCTCTGCATTACGGTGGCTCGTGATGTATTCTATGACGTCATCCTGTCGGCATCATTCCCTGGAGAATACCAGCATGGAGAGCGCTCTAGTATCATTTTCGACGAAGCCTCTGTCACAGAAAGCCGAATTTAGCCTCCCGAACACTACACGCCCACCCTCCCCCACCCCAACCATTATTAGCAGATGGTCGGGATCCGGAGCAATGTCGAGCAAGAAGTTTAGCCATGTTGGCTTCTTTTCGTCTGCTCCAGCCAAATGTTTCAAAATGTTTATTACATTCGGATATTGACGGGATGTTCGGCCATGGCTGTCTATAGTAGCTGGCTGGTGTTCAGTGTTCGCGAGTATGTCGGGGTCTGGTTGACAGTGAAGTTTGACTCAAATCTAAGTCAAATTCGATTCGCATCAAAAGGTAGGCGTTGCCTACATGTGGTCAGGCTGTAGCTCCTGGAATTCAGTCAACCAGGGTCGGTTGCTTTGGTGTTAGGGGCAAGGTGCTGGATGTGTGATATTGGCTTAACGTAATTGAAACAAAAAGGGAGTGTTCGTCTAGGAGTGTACTTGTCATGTGTTGTACAGTTGAAAGTATTGTCTTGGGTTCAGAAGAGTTTCCTACCTAGAATGTGTAACGTGACGAAGCCGTCCACACTGCCGACCTCCTCCACCAGCAGTGACAGGACGTACTTCCCCTCGTCCTCCACGCGGGTCTTTAAAATCTTTAGCGACGCCGGACCAACAAGCTCCACCCGCTCTACAAAATTATGATACGTCCTCTGTCCTCTCATGGGGGAGTAGGACAGAACCAGCACCCTTTTCGAGGGGTCGTCGTTGTCGATCTTGTACCATGAAAGTAGCTCCACCTGGCGGTTGGTACTGTAGCTTGCAGCCAGGGTGACGGGATCGCCCAGCACAGTGTTGACTTGTTCCGGCAGGGTGAGGCCGATGTCGGTCTGCGCGAGACTGATCCCTGCAAAGAAATCGACCAATAAGAATATGAGTGAGCGGAATCGTAATGGCAGTGCACGGCGGACTGTTGAGTAATCACGCAATTTTGTACTTATTGCCTTACATGGACCCACGCCATGAAAAACACCATTGTCAACGTGGTAAACCGAAGTGACTCCCATTCAGAACCTTGTGTGGAATAGTAATCAATGTTTCATCTGTGTAACCACTCCTCTTAAAAGCTTTAGGACGACTGCACTTGCTGAATCCCATAACCACTAAACGATTACGTGCTCTCTGACGTGGTGATGGAAACTAACGTTAGCAACAGATGTGGCAGGAATGACCAGTCCAGACGTTCTTTTGACTGCCGGTAAGAGTGATTAAGCACCATCTATATTACAGGCCGCCTCTCCTTTTAGGAGCTAGTCAGTGACCAATGGCATTCTGTGGAGAATGCAAAGTGCTACCTATAGTGCTATCTGTCTTCACTACCAAGTAGTTTCACTGAATCAGATAAGAAGTCGCCAAAACGGCACACAAATGAACGTTATCACTACAAATGCCAATATAATGTATCGTAAAGGGGTGCAATAATTGAAAGGAAAGCACTATTTCCTGCTCTTCGTTTGTTTCCAATAAACCAACATCTAATAATTCTTTATCCCCCGTAATTGAAAAGAGATTATCCTATTATGCCGGGATGGAGACGAATGGGGAAGTCATTTCGGCTCCGTGTTTCTCAGATCGTGACATTATCAGCTGCTGACAGGGCGTGTGTTGAAACAGCCTGGTACGGAGAGATGCAGGCACAGAACTCATCGGAGAATACTCCACCTTCACCTCCAACATTCTCATTACAAACTACGTGTAGTTAAGGCGAATTTCAAGTGATGAGGAATGGAGCGGATCTGAGGGGGAAAATTGTGAAGTGCGCTTGAACGTAATGCCTAATGTTCATATTGAAAATCGAACAGGTTCATGGTGATTATGGATCATGAAATGGAACGCAACCGGCAAACTTCAGAAAAAAAAAGAAGTGACTTAGAAGTACAGTATGGATGTCTGAAGGTGAACTGGAGGACCTGTGCCGGCATTTTTACAATTAGATTGGATCTTAATGTGGTGGCTACATGAGGAAGGTGATGGTATCATGAAATGAAGCTTATTGGAATTGAGCGCAGGTTTTGGCCAAATGGACTTGCGTTGACCCGGAACATTGGTCGATTCCTCGATTACTCAGGTTAATTTAATGAAACCTCCCGGAAAACTCATCAGCCTCTCCGACCCTCCTTGCCTACAAATAAGCAACCCAGGAATGTCTACAAGCGCGGAATCTGTAATAACAGTCGCAAGGAAACTGTCGTCAAAAGTTACTTGAAACAAGAAAACTACAACATTTACCTTCATCACGTTTTTACGTTCCATCTCAGCGTTGTTGATATGCCCTTTATTGCCGTAATTGAAAAGAGATTATTTCATTACTTTCCAATGGTGCCAAATGTCGAGATGACTTTACGTCTGCGTGTTTCACGAATATAATTGGACGGTATGGATTAATAATAAAGGAGTCTAATATTCCGTATCAATATTGGCTTCTGATGTGAAAAATACGATTTCCTCCTGTCGCAGTCCGAGTCAATCTACTGCTAAGAAAGAAACTTTTGAATGTCAAATAAGATGAATTTGTGTAACTTTATCCTGTAATGTGTGCCGAGTTTTTACGAGTTTTCCATGTAGTTATGATGTGCTGAATTTCATATCAAAGTGGCCATTCTGGTGTAATATAGAGCGGAAGGGTGAGGGCAAAGGGAGGTCATCTAAAAGTGATGGAGTTCAATAATCGCGTGATTTAAATGTCATTTGATATTATCCGAGACGCCCGTCCTGTTTCTATTTTGTTGGAGATTACCGTTTCCCACGTTTCATACTGTAATGCATACTAATCTTTTTGACGTTGATAGATAGATAAATGTAAAATGGACAAGTAAGTTCACTTAGGTCATTTCGTTCAACCTTGGAGGTAGCAGTAGGAGAGGATGCAATATGCATTGGCAATCATTAAAACAACGTTAAGCCGGAGTGATACGTGCGATTGTGATCTGTTGTGGCGGAGAAACACTTTATCGATTCCGGGCTAAGTGGAAGGCATGTACGGGGACAGAACCCCACCAATAACGACTTCCTTTGTTATAGTGGCTGGCAGAACCCCGGAAAGTGACTACTGAGCAATAATTGGGGAAGCGCGACCACGAGTGCAAATAGACAACGCCATTTGTCAGGATCTTTGAGGAATGATGTCGTTAATATTTCACGACACGGGCATAAAAAAGTGGCGAAGTCGAGCCACAAAATGTGTTCGTGGGAACTGTCATGGCAGTGTAATCCCATGTACGTGACGCCCCGTGTGTAGATCTTGACGAACGTGTACTAAAACGTACTGCAGACGAGCGCTAAGCACGAAGATCAAAGAGGCAAAAAGCTGCGGGTGAAGATTTAGCTCAGCCATCAGAGAGAGTGAAGGGACAATTAGGCGCAGCAGAGCAGGCCGCCGCCGTGTAAAACTTTACATCACCTACGCCACAGGAAATCGTATAAGTACATTTGCAAGTCAGGAAATGCTTCAAGTCTGATATTCGCACATTATCCTGCGAGTTGCGGCCGAATGATGTATTCCGGGGAGATGATAATCTTCTGAACTCACTCCGGGCTGCCGATCGTAAAAGGCTGATCGGGCCATCTGAGCTTATATGGAGTCCCTGGAGCGCCTGGCTTAGGGGTGTTGTGCGGTGACTTACATGACATTGCCCTCTCGACTGGGGATCAGGTCGTAACATTTCCTGATATGTATCAAGATGAAAAGGGGGCTAGATTCACAGGTTGGTGTTGGGAATGAAATGGGATAAGGATTAATCTTCCTGTACCGATAGCGTGGCGACATACAAACCAGTTGCAGTGGACGTGACATACAAGCCGAGGAGATGCATTTAGGACAGAGCAGAGGTCGTCTGCGCCAACAAAACACAGCAAAAAATAGCCAAAATAGGACCTCATGAATTCATAATTCAAATCATTTCTGTGTAATAGTCCATAAAATGACACTAGAGCCATAAGAATTTGTCTTTTTATCGCAAGAGGTTAGTTGGGCTAAAAGTATTTGGCGATATCAGTTGGTTGTATCAGAGCTGCAGGGTTACAGGGCTTCCAACTGCGTCAGTACATAGTACTTTATATCTTTTTGTAACGGTTAGACTGCTTTTCAAGTGGAGATGTGCCTTTGATATGACATTGCTTTGTCCAAGTAACGTGAGCGTGAAATGGACTTTACCATAACTACATCGCCCTTTAACCACGGGGCAGTAAGTTCTCCAGTGAAGCACCCTGGACGGCGCCATGTTTATGGTAGGGACATTAGCTCATAACCAGCGCATTAAGCGCCACCAAGCTTTTTTAGCAGGAGAAATGGAACAATTTATTGCATGGCCAGTGAGGCAGGTAAGTACATTAGGCCATCCCTGTCACCCGCAGGGCAGCTCCAGCCGAAAGTTGTGATCCTTGAAGCCCTAACCGTGGTCAGCGGGGTGCCCAGGAGACCACACATATGCTGAAATATCGGTCCGTGTAAAACGGTGAATTCTTAACGTTAGTGCGACCGTGCTCGAGGTCTTTATTTCAACTGCATGACTCGGTTATTATTACCCCGAGGATTGGCTGGTAGCTTGTTAATCATTTTGAACCAACCATTAGCCCCCCAAAGATCGACATCATTCAGATTTTGTTGCTTCAGTTGTACGATAAGCCCTTGAGGATAGAACTAATCGTGCAGCTTTTGAATAACTTGCTTATCTCGGAGAAAATAGGACTTGTCAGTCAATGGCGCAGTATAGCTGGGGGTGACACTAATGCCATTAAATATTTTCTTTGGGCTATAAGATCCAGGCCAAAGATCAGACATCCAATACAATAACATTAAACTAGGGATAGATGTAAGTTAATGCGTCATAATGGGTCGCACTTACAAAGATCGTGATCTTAAATCAGAGGGTATCAGATTTGTATTTACGTTTTTATTACAGAGTGCAGAGGCAATAGGATTGTTACCTTATTAGTATAGCTATTGACGGAATGATAAAATCGCTTTACGAGTCGAATGGAACAAGCTAAGATCACCGTAAGGCCAATAGGTAAAGATGTGGTCGTTAAGAACACCTGGGGAATCTAGTTGACATCCTTACATTGAAACAGCGTTCAGTTTTTCTCGCTATTTCTGTTACAATAAGGTTGGAATCTGACTTAAGGCGACAGCCACTGAATACTGCCAGGAATTCCACCGATCGATAAGAACAATATCCGAAACATGCTGATATTCCGATGAATTTTATCACTGACTGGCAGCGGGCATACTCGAGGGACCATTTACGCATTGGTCGTGGACAATTTTTCACATTCGATGCTGTTGGTCCCTTTTTTCAAAGCAGCAGCACGGTCTGTTTGAAACATGCCTCATCAAGCCAAACAGACGGGTGGAACTGTTGAACTAAGGAGTCCGAAATGACTGAGTGGGAAGAACTTAGCCTAGGTTGAGCTTGACGTATGGCATAATTTATTCCCAGATCACTCCGTTCCTGTGCAGTCCTGGAGACATTGGCAGAGATCGCGTTCTTGATTGAAAATCTATTCAGATATCCATCGGTCGATGGGCGCAAGAGACTACTCAACGAGCGGTAAATTGTGAGTAAAAGGAACGTAGAGCTGGCGCTAGGTCCTTCCTCGGCCACTGGCTCTTACAAATTTGCAATTTTAGGTCCTCTCTTGGATTAGGAGATGCTATCGGCAGCAGAAAATCTATCGCCTGGGATCTGGAGATCGATAGCCGGTCATAAGCAAGCCATAAATAACTTGCAGATTTCGTGAAGTGTTCCGGCGGCCAAGAAAAACGGCTTGGAAGATGGTTGATAACACCTTGCCGGTCGTAGGTCGCTGGGAGAGAAATCGAATTTTACATGGCCTGTGGTGAAGGGCGTGGAACTGATCCGAAATATTCTTACTTTTCACTACCGTAATGCCGAGAATAAGATGGATGGTTAGTTATTTCTCGATGAGCCTGAAAAAGAGAGACGTCTTAGCGGGGAGATGTTGTCGCTTTGTCATTAGATCAGAAACTCCGGGGCAACTCGTGTGTCAAGTTGACGGCATCAGAAGCCCGGGGCGAGGAAACGCTATTTCACGGGGGAGATTCAGATTTCCTAATCTACTGTGTTGTCAAGATTTCTGACTAGCTGCTGAAGGCAGAAACAACACGCGAAACCTCACGGGTTTTGATGTATGAAATGATCAAGTGCAGAGTACATTTCTCTTGGGGAAAGTTACATAGAGCCTAGGAATCTCAGTCTGTATACATGTCGGCTTCTCAATTGGATTCAGAGACTGAAGCAGGCAGTCACGCTGGAAGTTTTATGCACTTCTTACTTGCCCATGCAACTATCAGTATTGATTATGGATTAAAAACAAGGCCGATATCAGTGGAGTTAAAAGGTAGTAACCTTTCACAATGGCATATCGGCTCGTAAGGCAGATTGCCAATGGTTCATCAAACGCAAATGTTATCTGTTGGATATCACACAAAGGGCACTCCATAGTTCAACTCGCGGTAAAATTACACCGGCCCTACAGCTATTGAACAACTTGTACCTGGAGTAGATTTGTTTTTAAGCATTTAAAAGCCCTGCAGGATACTAACCGGTAAGGCGTCCCAACAGTAGATAATGACCAAGGACATGTTCATTGGACCTTGCCAATTTATTACAGGGCAAAATAGGGCGGATTTTCATATAACGTGGGCATTGAATTTGCATTGATAAATGACACCGTAATGCTGCCTGTGAGGAATAACACCTACGGTTTCATGGACAAGATTGACGGAGCTTTTAGTTCCTTTAAGATGGATGTTCTTGACGAGGAAAGGAGAAGAAGTTTCTATTTCTAAAGGCATTACAATAAATTGCACCTACCTGTGAGGAAACCCAATACCGTAGCGGCGGAAAAAGCCGGCATTAGGAACATGATGGAGTGGGTAAGACCTGGAGTCCAGTTCTGGAGAAAGGTCTGTGGGCGATTATCGCTACTCCAGGCAAGAGTGTGACCACGGACGGCCGGAGATCAAGTCTTCACAAGCGTAGTGGCCGGCGGAGCACCACTCAGCACTGCGGCCGCTGGAATTGCCTGGATAGGAAATGCGTGTGAACAGCACGGCGGAATCCTATTAGGATTCCAGTACACCAATGGTCTCTTCAATCATTCCAATTACCCCCAATGTAACGCCTTCAGGGGGAGACGTGGTGGAGGCATACCGGCGGTCGCTTGCGGTGAACCCGCTGTGGGATAGCTCTATTACCTTCGCCCTCTGCGTCGGATGTTCCTCCAGCATATCGATCCTTAATCCATGCACTCTATGATAAGCCCCTTTCTGCACAGTCGGTCCAAACGCCTGTCTGAAATGTTCTGAGGCGGAGTGAGAGGAAAATGAAACTGTCCGGGTCTGCCCGTGAGTCGTCGCTGGCGGAGACCTGTTCGTGACTGGCTTGTCATGCCAGA
Organism: Branchiostoma belcheri; assembly: GCF_001625305.1. Taxonomy (NCBI): domain Eukaryota; kingdom Metazoa; phylum Chordata; class Leptocardii; order Amphioxiformes; family Branchiostomatidae; genus Branchiostoma; species Branchiostoma belcheri. The sequence continues at coordinate 1,868,459 of NW_017804131.1, forward strand.
CAGAGACGCGACTACGGGGTGCCGGGTCCCCCGGGACGACAGCACGCCTGCGCTCTCTCTCCGCTCACCGAATGGCTCTAAACGTTACAAACAACTTCTAGCGTAGTGCCATCATCTCGCCATGATTAATATTGGCAGTGGGAACAGTATTCTGCCAGAATATTAAGGGATTTCACGGGTAATTTAGCCTCACCGGGTAACTCTCACAGAATCCAGTCATATGAGAACCGAAATCGCAAATTAGCTCACACAAAAATGTAGCAAACTGAAATATTGGGCATCTCGGCTTGCACATTTGATGGATGGATGACTGCTTAATGTTGTGAATAACGCATTACCGTAAACGGTTGGAAGTCATCAGATCACCAGAGTGGCGCCCATTAATTTAAAGAATAAAAACACCGTGACCAATTAAGACATTGCATATGACTATTAAACACCCGTCGTACTACCACATATCGTACGTATACGTAGCATCTACTACCGGTAACCGTTTTGATCCGTTAGCTTAAGGTGTGAAGTGTTTGGTATGGGTAGTGAATAGAACGTGCTTAATGATAGGCACCTTTACAGAGTTGTGCCCTTCAATTTATCTCATTCACCGATGTGTAAAACCCTCGGACGGCCGGGGAGTGGCTGGCAGCCTTCTCTGCAGGGTACTTTTCCTGTGGCATTTACAATTTAGCAGTTGTAGTTGGCTAATGGAATTTTAAACAGATCTTTGCAATGTGCTAAAATCTTCAACAACATGCCATGCAAGCGAAATGATTGAAACTTTCCAATCAACAGGAATCAACTTCTAGCAAGTTAAAAGTACTGGTCGAACAGTGAATCGACCAATTCTTTAACAAGCACGCATTTCCTGATAAATGTGACCATGAGAAACGGTTCGCGTTGTTTACTTGATAAGGCTATTAATATTTCGTGTTTTATGAGGATAAACTTTTCCTCGATAACAAGGAAGATGCTGATACAGATATAATCCGATTTGACATCTTAATTTGCAGCCAGTATCCTGGGTAGTGGCCAATACGACCATATCAGTCTGCCTCAGTGATGGGCATCAGGAGTCCCGGAGAAGCAGGCCTGACTCCAGTCGACCATTAGCGAGACCTTGGAATCTGCTCCGCAGCCCTGCTGGGAGAGATAAGGGAATGGTTCTCGCGATATGTCGCCGATATCTGGCGATAAAGCCATTGACGGTCGAGCCTGTATATTCCAACGTCTCACAAAGTTACCCGTTCATAGCTGGGGAGATATTGGAATTGGAATCCAGGATTTCGGGAGATTTCTGGATGACGTGCCTTCCTTCTGTTCCTGCAGTTTCACGCTGTTGGAGAAGATGGCATCTATCGCCGGTGTAATAGAGACGTATGTTTACAACAAATGATTAGCCCGAGGCAAACAGCGGTACCGGATTCTTCTCATTCCGAACGCGCCTGAAGGAAAGACGAGGGGGACGAGGGAGAAATGAAATAGTTTCTGACACTCTCCTGTTTGCCAACAAGTGACAGGTGGGAGGTAAGCCTTCTCCCCCGGGAGACAGACAAGCGCTGGAGGTAGCTGCTCCCTTTTAGTGTTTGCGTGCTGGCGACGCATTTCGTAATGCCAGGGAGACTTGTAGTGCGGCGTGCGCCTTTTATGTATCCATGTGAAGTTGTCACACCCTCGGTGACAAACGCATTGCTAACACGTCCGCCGTAGGTGTCGCACGTAATGTAACAATTACATGGCTGTATGGAGATCTCTATAACACTGTAATAAAGTTACTGGGGTGTAATTTGATTATAACAATTTTCCCACTGCCATTAGAACAATAAGCAGGGACACCACGCAGATACAAGAATAGACTTTTCCACGATGGATTCCTTAGAACTAGTCTATTTGACAGCAAGCTTGAAAAAAAGGTAAGATGATGCACCGCACGTTTAACCATAGTGATTCATACAAATACTACGTGACTTGATGGCCAAATCGCAGTAATTTCTGTTACAAATGGTGAACATTTCTAAAGACATTTCAAGTCTTTGTATAATAATATTTAACTGGTACTTTTCCCTTGGCGTAATAACGCTTAATATTAAGTTTAAATGTCCTTCACCTGAACGCCCTTTGTATGTATGTATTTATCTATAGCTAGTTCCATAAAAGCAGTACATATGTAGGTACAGGCGCTATCTGTAAAAATAAAACGGTTGCTTCTGATTCAATACCGTTTTACTACATGTCTGCCAGGCTAATTATCATTTTTACGAAATATATTACCCTAACATTGTCTACACTTAATGACAATAAGAGTCACGAGGCTTAACCTTACATCAAAACAATAAAGGAGGGTTAAAAGCTATTGAATACTTACAGTGTAATAAAGTTTATTGCACTGTGTATACAAAGGCTTATTATCTACGCAACATTAATCCCTGACATTGAATCACGATCCATTTCACATTTGTTTTTGCTGTGATAAAGGCTGTTTGCCTCAGATGTGTGCCCTGAGGGGCAATCGACACCCATGTTACAGCGAGTTATCAATGTGTGCAATAAGCGCATAGAAAATTGATAATGTACCTATCAAATCCATGAAAAGCTGATTACGTCTTACGTATTAGGAGAATTAGCGGTATATCCAGCGCCTATGGATCATTCGGGTCTGAGCCCGGATTGCTATTTTAGGCTGGGACCAGCGACTGTCAATATCCCACGTCCCCCGAGTCATATGAAAATGAGCGGCACGTCGGACACGGATACCTGCACGTTAATACACATGCTGAATCCAAATCTTAAGCTCTCGACAAAACGCACGACACGCGTCTTCAGTATTGAGTCCCACAGTAAGGCATTAAAGATGTATTAAATCCTGCTTAATGCTGCTTGAATGCCTCTGAATGCACTAGATTCCTATCAACAACATCTGCTTCAGCAGATACACCCGGAGAAAAACGTACTTAAGTGGGTAGCAGCGTCGGTCACGTGGATCTTAAGAGGTCCTCGAACAAGTCCCACCATCTGGATGCCTGGGGAGGAGGACTTGTGAGGGGATATGAACAGTCATACATTCACGCCGCAAAATACGATTATAACCATACGGGTTTTAGCGTAATGGCAGGAATGGTAACGTAAATAATGTCGGGATAAGACGGCTCCGTCCTCCAGTGAACCACTGATTGCGAGGGTTCCGTTACTAATTGGGTTAATTATGACCTCATGCAGCAGTTATCTGGCTCTGAAAATCCCCGCGAGCCAAGAAGGATCGGACTAGCTGCAGGACAAAGTATCATACTTTTCACCTGCATTATAAAGGCATGTTGAAGTGCCGTGATCTGATTTAAACTATTACAAATGCATTAGATGCTTGCTAAAGCAAAAGTTTTAAGTGCTGGCGCCTTTGTCTTAGTCTGGAGGTAATGTAATTGGCCTGTCTGTCTTGTTGTCTGCGAGTCAAATGAACCACAAGAGAATCTATGTGGGTGTAGGAAATGTATGTGTTGACAGCACTCTACAGTATAATGCAACAGTTCCTTTGTGTGATGTCTCAATGCAATTAAGATGTTAAGTGAACTCGCCGGTACATTTACATATCAGGTAACAGTTATCAATCTTGCACTACTGTTGTGATTACTTTTTTTCCACCAGGGGGCATCACCATCTAATGCACGTTATAGTGATCTCACGTATTTTCTGTAATAGACATATCCCATAGAGTAATGTGCAGAATGATGAGAATACTAAATTAGACTGACATTGTCATGACTATAGTGATTGACTACGAAATGTGCCCCAGGCCAACTTTTTATTACATTTGTCCTTGCATCTCACATCCGAGTCCCTACTTAATATTCTTTTTATCATTTTGAAAACTAAGTAAGGGAAGTGAAAGAACTTGTTTAAAGTTTTTGCAATGATATAAATCTTGAGATGGCCTTTCCTGGTTTACCGTTATTTCGTATTTAATGAGAAGTCGTATCTTACTCAATCCTACGGTCTGTCATTTGTGTGTGACATTTTTGAAACCTTATTTAAAACACGACCGTTTTATCAAGTTCCGGAAAATGCCACCGTACGAAATCACACAACGTGCCAATGTTGGTCGTAAATACCTCAGATGGGTACAAAGGGCTCCAGGCATGGGATTTGGTCTGACTTATGGCATTTACGGTTTTCTCGGAGGAGAATAGCCGGTTTTATCATGTGCTGGGCAGAGCGTATTTTCCCTGGGGAGTTCAGCCAACCGCACGGCTTTCAACAAGGGGCCAGCCGTTTGTCTAACAGCCAGGCACTTGAGCCTGGAGGGATTAAAGACTTAGGGTCCTAATTACCGTGATAGATCGTACTTTGTAGTCTCGATATGAAATGATGTATGGTGTCTGACATGCACGTCGCCAAGTTCAAAGCCAGGCTGGTCCCAACTGCATGTGTACAGAGATCAAAGTGTGCAAAGATTTTGCATACCAATTTATATACTACGCACATTGTATGCACTTTCCAAGGAGAAATTTTTACGCCATTAACATGATCCCCTCGGTACGCAGATGAAGTGTGTTTTATATTAACAGCTCCACTGCCTTTCGGTTACATCCGCCTCGCGTGCTACCAACAAAACGCTCAGCGGGGCGTGTGCCAATGATTGCCTGGGAAAAGCCGCCACATGAAGGATGCAGCTTCGGGCCACCTGCTTTTGGTACAGACACGTACTTAGACAATGAAAAATGAGGGTGTTTGCAACGTAATCACGGTGATTTTCAGAGTACTCCCAGTGGATGAGACTGCGGGCACAGGCAATAGAATCCTGCATATCAGCAGAGGGCATATTTCGTGTAAATGTAGGTGGGAAAAAAGCAGGTAATTCAGTCACCGCGGATCAAAGTCGTTGCTGATCTCTATCACCCAGCAGTATCGTAAAATGAAAGTGAATGGCGGTAACGCCCTCAGTATGCTGAGTATGTCCCTCTGCAAAAGCGTGACTGAAATAAAGATGAAAGGCACAGCGGGGTGTCCACTTTCTTCTCCCCTTAAGTGGACAGAGTACTGCACATTTAATGGCCTTTATTCTACAGAATACAAAGGAAAGGCAGAAATGTTTTTATCAACCTATCGATTAGGGACTCATACCACGTAGTCATTGTTCTTCGTCAGTCGTCAGAGGAGAAGGTCGTCACTAGTATGACGACAATGTCAACCTTTACTGAATGATTAATGTATTTTCTCCAGTTTTAGATTACAAAAATAATACCGGAACCAGAACTGTGACCATACGACCATCAAAAATAAAACCCAGTGATTGACATGTCACAGCGTGAGATTAAAAGGATGAAAATTTTATTTCTTTTGTGGCGTGTATTTAGGACATATAATTTTTATGGCTTATTTAAAGGCTGTGTTCATTATTTATCAATGCATTATGCCAGGATGTAGCTGGTTATATTTTTTTAAACGTCAATTCAATGTTCAAGTGGGAGTAGACATTTTGGATTCTTGTGATTTTGAAAGTTCTGTCTCAAGGTCAAGATCGATTTCATTGAAACTTCAGGCGTCACTGTAGTTACGGGTTCTATCGAGCAAAAACACAGATAAGTATAGACTTAATATTCTCCTTGCTGACCGTTTGTCGCGTTCGGCTATATGGCCATTGCATGGATTAATTTTTGCCTGATTTTGAGTTACCCTCTGACAGTGGTCAACATGCCGAAAAGGGCAAATATGTGTGTTGCCATGCCGGAACGTGGGTGGCAGATAACTATGAAGAGAGGAGACAAGGGAAGGCTCTGAGAAATACTATATGTGTAGTAAAAGTAGTTGGCAGTACACATATAGCGCAATATAGGTAGGTATGAATTATTGTTTAACAAGGTTCATGATTGCATAATTTAAAAATGTAAGAAATCTTGTTTTTTGCCGCCTTGTTTTTTTCGCCCTATAGCATTAGATTTTGAGTCTGCGGAGGATGTCATGCATAAAATTTACTTGCTGTGGCCTAGGGTATGTCTTTGTGAACGTAGGATAAATCGATGTGCCGAACTATCTTGTAGATCTATATTAGGTACAGTGTTCCCATGTTTTATACTATTATATTGAGTGTTGCCAAACCTGTGAATCAACTGATACATGATCGGAAACAAGTTCAGAGAATGCAGCAAGTGCCATAAAGTATGTAAGGAACAATCAAAACACTGTGCACAAGTGAATGAAACTGATATAAGATGTGTCGAACTATCTTGTAGATCTGTTTTAGGTACAATGTTCCATCATTATGTTGAGTGATGACATACATGTGAAGAGTAAAGAATCAACTGATACATGATCGAAAACAACTTCAGGGAATGCAGACAGTGACATAACGTATGTAGGGAAATGGATTAAATTTTCGTCTCCAACGGCGGTAGATCTTTGCATAACTGAATGGATTGATTCCGTCATAGATGGGTGTTTGGCCGGCGGATGGGATGACAGTCTTAAGTCGGTATTTGGGTGAAGCATGTCCGTCTTATCTGCCTGTCCCATCGTCCCTGTTCCGGTACAGATAACAACTCACCACGTACAATATGGAACCGCAGTCATTTAGTCGCCAAAGGCAGTCCTCAGGTCGATTTTATGTCCATCTAATGTGCCTGAATCAGCAGATAAAATCAAAGACTTGTTGCAAATTGTCTGTAATGGCATAGCGCTTCCATTTGTGGTCATTTATGAACATGTTCCGCGCTGTAACGTTACTTACAGTGTTCAGAATCATTTTTTAGAAAACGACTCAACGACCTAGCCTCCACCAGGCCTTTCTACGGAAATACGGATCGTAGAATTGGGCAAAAAAGAGAGTAAAATTGGCCAAGGGAGTTCGGCCGCGGGGAAGTAGTTTCTTTCCCTCCGCGGCCAGTCAAGCCTACAAGGTGGTCAAACTCCCCTGGCAAATATTCTCCTACATATTGCCAGCGTAGTTAGTCTGATAGAGACTATCAACGACGTAGGTATTTCCAACGAAACGCCTTCGGCAAAAAAAATCCATAACAATAAACGAATAAACCGAAATCACTCTATCCTTGAACTTCTGTCCTCATGAAATATGCTTTAAGGTGCGGTTGTATCGGACGATGTAGGACGATATCGTCGGTCAAATTACTGGATTGGACTTCTTGTACCATGTCGACATGAAGACAGATGATGGCGGAGACGTAATTAGGTAGAATGGTTTCCGTCAGTCTGAAACGCTGCACTACCTGAGCCAGATATATTTAAAAACGTGACCCGGTAATGATATATCATTATAATCTCAGTGATGACAAAGTATTTTCTGGGAAAAGGAACATTACGCATTGACCGTTGCAGCTGCGAGGGTAACAATGGGATATGCGAGGCCTCCCTGCATCCAGAAATGGTAGCTGTGAAAAAAGTAGTTGGCGCACCTGTATTTATATCTGAATAGCCGTTAGAACCGCCCTTTGCCTTAACACACCAGCTTTGCAGGCACGCGGCGCCGCGGCAGCTGGCTGAACGACTTGTTACACCTAAACCTTGAACATCTCTCAAATATTGTTTTAAGGTATCTAATGACAATGCCCCTACTGTACTTGGTGACAGCAAGTTCCACTCTGCCATAGTTCTAGGAAAGAATGAATTTTTCAACACCTCAATCCTAGGTTGATAACTCTGGTACTTAGCTTGACTATTTCTTGCAACCACAACCAGATCTGTGTACTATAGTGGTACTGGGTATTACTGGGGCAGATGCTACGTACTTTGATTTATCCCAAACCGAGCTTCCCTCTCGCGTGCTCGATTGAGTGAGATGTGAAGCCATTAGGCTATGCCTTCAGGAACCTAATGGAACGAATTGGGTAACGACAAAAGCAGTCCATTGAAGCCTTTGAAGACATGAATTGGATTATTTTGTCTCGAGAAAGAGACAAATGGGCCGAGAATGTCTCCTTAGCAGTAACCATTCTTGAGGGAATTCGAAACGAAACAAACGCTACTTTCCAGGGATGAGATTTTCCGTGCGGTCCATTGTTACAGAATTGAGTTAGTCTGGAGTGAAGCTCATGCACTAAATGTCAAAAGTTGAGCCAGGATAAAAGGTGTCCTGATCACCCGAAGCACGGTATACCGTAGGGAACATGGGTGTTCATTTTGTACCGGCTTTACCACTTCAGGGGATGGAATGGGGTTAGTTTATATTCACTCAGGCTCCCCGTTCTAGGTCAGGAAGATGGAGTAAGTGGATTTGTCTTTAGGATTAGGTTCCTTCGGTGTTCAGCTTCGTGAGGTGAGAGATCACACTGCTGTGTCTGACTGATAACCTCCTACATTTCCTTAATCTATCTGGTCCATGCCAGGATGTCATTCTGTTACACATCAAGAACAGGAATATGCCTGGTACACGTAGCTTATAAGATATCATGACATGTATTGCGATAAAATATAAATTTCATATAGTTTATATATATAGAGATCTTGATAAATCTGTCAACTGGATTGATACAAGGTTTCATTAAATTCAGTTATCTTCATCAGTGAAGGAAAAGGAAACGTTCCAATAACTTCCATACATGTATTTGATATAGTTGTTTACAACTTTGCAGAGAAGTTGTATTGTATGACATATCAGCATGATGCAAAATAACAACAACAAAAAATAAACCAGGAATATATTACCTTAACACGTGATTGTCTTAAATCTGTATCACACAAATCATAACACAATAACATTTTCAAAGGAAGTGCATAATGTTTACCTTCGCAGACGTCTGCTCTATCTAATTATCCTTACCCAAACGCATTCATATACACGAATATGGTGACAGGAGTCTAAATCCCTCCTGCTATAAAATTGCAACAAGATGTAACCCAACACTAGTTACCATGGTGACAGACGGAAGAAGAAGAAACTGAGCAATAACAATATGTTTTCCTTCGGTAAACATAAAAACCTAGTAGTCAGAAAACTGCTGACAATATTTTTCACCCCGCATCTACATGATGACAGAGTAGAGGCGAGTGTAGAATGGATAATCAGTAAAACTACACCGTTACCAATTACCCTCTCCGTGCCCACATTGGCCCTAACGGTGACATACATCATATTGCAAACATGGCTTGATGGCACCGCACAAAGTGATTTGAAGGTGACCCTGTCGAAGATTTCCCTCTCTTTGAAAACCTCGCCCAAAAGTCACTTTATCCCCCGCCGCGACTTCAATTGCAGGATATCCGGAATAGCAGTACCCCATTTGTAAAGTTCAAGGGAGGTAAAACAGCTGCGGTGCTTTGATAGCACAGTAAAGAAAAGAAGTAAAGAAAGATGAAACATCGAAATAACGGAAGGCGTAGTGATTGTCGCAAAGACTGTCAGTCGGAAAAATCCCCTGAAAACGTCCATATCCATCCTCCACATCAATAAGTACGTGTATCTATATGTATAATCAATGAATATTCCACTTTCGCATCCCCGAATGCGAAATTGTGTTTTCAATCTAAATATAACGTAAACTACTTATGCGAGGGAACGGTAGTGGTTGAGTGCAGATATTGAATAAAAGAAACCCAAATGGAACTTAAAGTACACATGTATATGCTAAGAATATGAGTTATCTCAGAGATACCACAAAGGAACGAATCGGCAAATCCAAAAATGATCGTGTACATCACGAATGATTTTTTTGAAAAGGGCACGTTTACCGTTGATCCACAGACGACAAATCCTCTTCATTACAGAATCCTCCTCCTATTCTGAAGTTATGATCCAGTAAGAACTATTCCTACTATCCCATTACCCACGACAATAACGGTTATTCGTCTTATTGTGGTCTTTGGAAAGTGACCGAATGAAAACCGACAATTTAGTCCGCAGGGGATACCGCTACAGTATCTTTATGCCAAAACTCATTCGTCCATCAAGTAGAAAAATAATGGCTAAAGAAACGGACCGTTTATTATTCATTGTAACGTCGGGTATAATCATAGCTAGTGGACGGAGAAAAAAGTCCTCGGCTCTGTAAGTATGGGTGGGTATGAAACTATAGGAAATCAGCATGCATGTCACGCTGACTTATTTTTCTTGTATTCAATGTGTAAAAAGCACATCGTATCAAAACGTATCCGTAAACATCGTACAAGAAAGATAATTTGAGGTAAGGCACGAAGCACTGAGCTATTTCAATAAACAATTACATTCCATTGATACCTCACAGGGTAAGTTGACGTGGAGACTGATTTTCCAATTTACTATGGGATATTGAACCATATGTGGCTTCTTACAAGCATTTGTTACGGGAGGAATGCAGAACTGCAATTACAGTGCATTCAGTTGCAACACCACAGCTGGACTTAGTCTGTCAAACGGCCACATGCAGTCTTAATTCCGCATCCTTACGGAATGGACGGCACCAGGTGTTCAAGTGTAACTTCCAGTAATTGGATATTCCGGGAAGTTTCCGTGATTCTGATTGATGAATTAGGGATGTCTTGTATCGAATGATTTATTGCGCGGAACGGGAAATTGAAAAATGGAAAAATCTGAGGTTATGACCTGATTACAGCGTCGTGTTTCCGTCAGCATGTAGACATGATAAACGTTTGGGACATCTGAACAATACAGTATTATCTGCCGTATGTGTTACGAATAGAATATGTAAGTTGAGCTTTGAGTTCCTGGTTTTCTTATTTCCGTAATAATTTCCGCAAAAAATCTACGAATCCCTTGAGTGTTCATTGTCTGGCTCCATGTTTGTCACGCTTTTCAACCACAACATGTTTCTTCTACTATAATATACGCCATAAAAACCTTGTCATGCTCTGGTAGCTTTTTTCATCATGCCTGAGGAGTCGAAACTTTGACTAACCATGGCTGAACGTGGCGAATGAAATTGCTTTAATGAACTCGAACCGACATAAAATGATTGCAGATTCAAGTACCATCCACTGAGACCACAGAGCTGTCCTACTGCCTTTAACGTAATATATTTTACCTGTCTTTTTAAATTGGTTCTTCTGACAAAAACTTTACAAGAATCGCGGCGACTAATAGCCGACGCTGTATTGTGGACATATGACACATGGACAGACCAGTTATCATAGCTTTGCAAAGAATACACGTAGGCATCCTTCATTAAAATGATACACTTAAACAGTAGAACTAATTAAGTAAAGTCCAGAGGGGCCTCAACCGTTTCCCTACGCGAAGATGCTCCAGGTATACTCCGCCCATAAGTGCCTATGATGTCCCTTTTCAATAAAGCAGTGTTCATGATTCATATATCATGGGATAAGCAGATGAGAAACTAAAAAGAAAAACAGAAGTATTCGAATAATCTGATTTCTATGCGGATGCCATAAAGCGTACGTTAGGCCATGTTGATTTGATTATATGGATGACATCATCTGGGAACCCCAAAAACTGATGCGAGCGTGCGAATAAAAAAATTGGCCAAAAAAAGTTTCTTTCATCATGAAATTTACGTGGTTATGAAGGCTGAACAAATGACACAGAGTATGGTACGGTGAATAATCTAGTCATCAAATTCATTTCTTTACATTTTCGTCTTTTTTGTTTGATTTTGGCATTCTACGACATTGGTATCATTTTCAAATTATGGTATATATTTGCTCATTTTGCAACTATTTTGTACAATATACAGTATGGTTAAAAACTTTGTTTTGGAAACGGCCGAAAATTCATGCGCGCGCGCATGTCAACCATATAGTCAAATCAACATGGCCTTACCACATGTACGACTACATGCTACATGATCTATGTGATCACCCGGAAAACCTACTGCAAGCTTCCCTCATTTAGAGAAGCTGAGGTTCACCCATGCTGTTTCAGTCTGACATAGAGGAGAGATTTAGGGTAATAGAAACGTTCATGGAATACCAAGGCAAAATTTATATTTTAGTGAAATGTTCTGGACGATAAAAAGGTGGCCTTGCCATATTTTACATAAGGGACTCGGAAATACTTACGACTTTTCCATTATCCAGGGTGCAACAAGTAAACATATCTAACTGTTATAAACAATCCTCTCTACGCTAGAGCACTCAACCGGGGGGAGGTTTCATATCCAGGGATATATCTCCCCAACAGACAGACGGGGAAATTGCGACGTTTGTGCGATGAGTGATCAGGCAGGCTGGCCTTTTTGATGCGACTTTGAACTTCACAGGATCCATCAGTCGCCGGGAGAAAATGCCAGCCTGCTTCCCGTTGTGATGTACCGGTCATACAAAGTGGAAGACGGAGGGTTGGAAGACATGGTTAAGTGTGTCTGTAGTATAGTTGTGAATTGCATGCAATTGCGTTTGATTGGCCTATGCTATAGCTTTCACTGCACGAGATCGTATCTTTAAAGCTTGCAACATGTGTGAAGTACACGCAAGGGAAGAAATGGAACCTCTTCCGCATATGCTTTCAATGTGTGCTTAAAGAGTGGATTTTGTGCAGTGTTTTTCCAGAGAACATTGACAGTTGAAAGTTCATACTGTGATAACTACTGGTGATAACACTCATTCACGCATACCACTAAGCCATGGGCACTGTAAACTTGTGTGGTTCTAGATCTGAAGATTGCACAACGTGAGTTCTGTTAACAAAGCTAAAATCAGAGACCAGATGTATACAGTGGATATAGCCAATATTCTTCCTACAAGTACAACAGATAATATTGGGCAGTCGAACTGCCGGTCTTTGATGTTGCCGCCGAGATAGTTGTACTTCAAACATACATTGACAATCCTGTAGTCCGCATATCATGATGTATGTTGTAATCAGGTGTGTGCTCTTTACCACTGCGTACTGTTCAAACATCAATATAAAGTGTACTTGTAGCTGGCTGGATGTCATGGTTGGAATCAGTAAGCTTTGAAAGATATCTCACTCTACGAAGGAAATCTATAAAAGTCTCTTGAGATGTATGTTCTAGTCAATATTGGAATTATCAGATTTGCTTGACGTTTCCAATAGGGCTGTGGTGTTGTTCTATCTTCATTGTTTCCTTTCTTTCACTACTACTTATTCTGGCTACTCGTCGGCAAGTGCCATGGCTCCTAGTGCTGCAACGCCACAAAGCGTCCTCCTGATGGAATGCAGGCTCTGGTGGAATGTGGGTAGAGTGCAGTGTTACCGCGATCCTTGCGGCGAAATGATGTAGTGCACATGGTCAGAAGTAGTACTTGAAATGCGAACCTCGTATTATGAAACGATGAATGATGGCTTATAACATAATAATTTCTCTTGTCATATCTACATTTATTTCATTTCTGCTTCGTCTATTCCGTTTGAGGCGCTGACAAACATGTAACTGACAGGCCTTGACAAAAGAGTGTTTGTGCCCTTTCAGTTATGCTTTTATAATCAACAGTTCAGTCTTATTTTACCGCACTTACTGCATTTCTTCTATGATTTGCTTTGCAAATATCACTTCTACTCACGACCAAGCATTTCTCTCCCATGTGCAGCTACCACATGTACCATATGTCATGGTTCTTCACTAAACGTGCAAAGACTGTAACGGTATATTCGCGTTGAGTGAATAGTAAACACCCTCTTGCTTCTTGTCGCGATGATTTTCCTTCAGTTTCATTATGGACCACGTGAATTGCCACGGATGATGAAGACAACGTATAGGCTAAAACTTTTAATATTCTAACAGTAGTCCTTGCAGAAAGTTAGAAGTAGTTAGAAGGATTTATAGACCAATCTGTCCAGATTCCGACAACACGACAGCGCTAGCGTTCTTTATGACGCTTGAGTTCGTGACTTCAGCTTGCTTATTAACCAAACGGACTGCAGAGGTCGACCTGTAGGTCAGAGGAGCAGGCCTCCTGACGAACATGGTAATGTTCTTCATCTTCTGGTTACGCTTGAGGCTTTCACCAAAACACTGCAACCGTTCCCTCAGAAATGAGGCATATTAATCCTCAACACAAGGAGCGTCCCTTGAGACCACGAACTTTTTTTCTCTCTAAGTATGCATCACACATCTAATGGAGAAAATTGATCAAAACTGTGGTAATGGACTGTACTGTTGAGTCACTTTTAACCCAAAGATTCATAGGCCATCTACAGGCACTTACACTGCAGACAATTATCTATATTCTCCCTAAGCCTACCTGTAGTGTAGACCGCTTTTAAGGAGGTGGTCGTAAATATTCTTACTAAATGGCTCAGGTAAAGATGAAAGAGCATTCCTGGAAAGCTTTCCTGGAACGTAACTGTCTGGCAGGTGCCCTGGCACGTGCAGGTGTCTGTGGGTTATCTGTTGGAGAGAAGCCATAAAACCAGAACCCTGTCAGGGGGATTTATGTATCGCCCCGGGGGCTGGCCGTTATGTCCATCCGCTGAACACTCATGTTGTTTTCCTTGATCTTCAGCCGGAACTAAAGGTCAACTAATGTTCGCTTCCCGGAGATGGTATGCACGCTGCACACACCATCGGTGGTTACTGGCAGAAATTATACTCACAAAATCCTGCTGGTTCTCACACGTTTTGAAAAAAGCCATTACGCTTTACTGGTCATGGTTTGTTTCCTATGGATATGGTAGAATACTCATAACTGTTTTTGCTCTCAAACTGGCGACGAGGCATGTGAACCAACATTCATGGCTTACAGTAAAGTAGGACATGGTATGAATCATCTGTCCAAGGCTTCTATCAAATCTTCTTGATCTGACCACGTTCACATTCACATATTCTACAGGAGGGGGGGGGGTGCCTTCTATTTTCTTTTACTGCTCTGCCTTCCTTTGTATCAGTTATCATCCTGTATAGGTGGTAACACACCTGAATGAGGTACTCATGTCCTTTTACGCAACAACGTGCGTCAGTACCGCTAGTTTCATAACTGGAAGCCATTATTCCTTTTCTTAAACCCTTTTGTTAACGTTTGGGCCTAATGAGCTATATATATGCTCATGCAAACGTGTCATGTACGAGTATCAATTGTCTCCTAAGTGCGTCCACGAGTATACAGCCTGTCTTAATCACCTCTCTTCAGGAAATGAGTGCAGTGCATTCAGTCTGGAGCAGGTTAAAAATAGTGGAAACTTTGGAAATTTCGTATACACTGGCGTTAAAAGATTGAAAAAATAAATCATGAACGTTCGTTTTAGAATATACAGGTGGTTTCTATGCCTTTACTAACTTTTCTGAAATTTTCCGAGGCGAATTTCAAAACACGCAGCCATAGGTCATCCGTTGATTTGTAACCACAGTGTTCTTTCTACCAACCTGTAAATTGATTTTGCCGTGGATAGCGCCCCGCATCTTATCTTTGCAACCACCTGTCACTGGTGTATTTTCTCGCCCGTAAGAGGAGATTGGGCAAGGGGAAACAATGTCGTTAACGGAAACTTACCCAAGACGTAAATGACCCATTTAACAGTTTCTTATCAGTCGATGCTTAAAAGAAAACGTTTACATCGAGAAGAAGTACCTTAAATGTCAGAAGAGAGATTTTCTCAGCTCTGTCTTTACATGTACCAAGGCCTAAATATTTCTACATGTATTACGGGATTTGCATGATATGTGCCCATGCGTGTGGAAAAAGTGGTGTTGCAAAACGTGACTAAATGTCATTTTTGTGGTCAGATAAGCAGTACATTTGTGCGTGAGTGCCGTCCTGTGTGTGAAAATAAATGGTCCAAAGAGAGATGAGTGATTGTCTCCTTCATACAACGCCAGCAAAATCGTGCTTTAAAACACTTTTTAATAAATTGCGTTTCATGGACAAGTATGCTACACACGTTTTACACATTGCTTAAGCGGAGATGCCGTTCAAAGCGGTATTTATGGTAAGAACACGTTTTAAGCCATTATCATTGAATGATGATGATTCCGATCCACAAAATTGCGGTGACGGTTTTCCTGTACAACAGTGCTTTATCGTGAGTTAGGGTTCCTCAGGGGACATATCCCCAACAGTTATATTTACACGCCAGCTCCTACATACTTCACAATGGCTATAGCCAGCAATATGTACTTTTTAAAAAGTTGATATCCATGGTTGACTTCAAGTCTATCTGTACTGCATGCACACAGTGGTAATTAAACGTAAAAAATAAGCTTGTCAGAAAATGCGTATTTCATCATTTCACCTATGATAACAAAACGTGGTGACAGAAACAATAGTCAACCGATTACTGTATTACAAGTAAAACATATTCGTGAAGATTTTTGATTTAATGATTACAACATTTTCTGAGGTTCATACAAAACTGATCATTATGTTCCCTCAGAGATCTTTATCAACCTCTACGATTCATCATATTTATAACCAAAAGTAGTTGTGTTGAAATATTTACAACCTTTAAAAGTTTAGATCTTTCGAATGGCGCCTCAACAGCATTTTCAGTTTCTGGGCTTACCTTCTTTACTTACACCTCGAAAGTTAAATGTACAATCCCTTTATTCGCTTCTTCATATCCATCGAAACATTTACCTTGTCACGTTGAAACAAACAGTAGATTGACGTTGCAGTTTGACGGTGTCCGGTAGGTTTCTAGATGCTCCGTTTCCCAGTGTCGTCCAGCTCGATTCCTGAACGTGGAGGGGCCACTGGCTTCCCTGTGACAAGAAAAACAACAACACAAGTTCTAATATTCTATTGTTGTTACTCTCTTTATGTAGTTTGCCATAAATTGTACCATGTGCAATTGTCGTGCAAAAAGTTCTTCTTATTATAATAGTGAAATGTTGAACTTTATTCCAAACACAAGGTTTCACAGAGATAAAATTTTTATCAGGATAATGAATGACCAATCACTTCAAAATGTAATCTCGCGAGAGTTACGGTTTCAGATACGAGACTTTATTCACATGAGACGTAACGTACTGTAAGCAATTGGTCAAAGGTGGCAGGTTCTACATGAATTAAAGACAAAAAATACTCTTATTACTTTAGGTTTGTGCCTTTATATAATAAAGGTTACTGATTGTAAGAGCGCTAATAACGCAATTCGCCATTCCCGGATGCACTATCGCTTCACACATGCACTGTGTGAGAGTTATTATGTAACGACATAGCTGGGCAATTCTTCTTCTTCAATTGCCAGATTCTTCTTTAAAAACTTTCCTTTACACTCCACGCTTGGTACCATTTGTATCTCAATTTGTAGTGCAAAATTATGTGTACAATACCTTCGTTGGCCTTGAGGAAAGAGACGTAGTTGGAGGGGAACAGGCCTATCCTGCCCCTCAGGTAACCCAGGCACCAGCCGCCATCTTCCCCCTCCAGCACCTCGATGACGTCATCAATCTGGAGGCACAACTCGTTCTCCTCGATAGGCAGGTACGGATAGAGAACTTTGGCGTACCTTCTCTCTGTCATATCAATATACAAGAACAAAGGAAAAATGATAAATGAACGTAGTAGAGCTACAGCATCTCAATGACAGATCTTTAATATGTTCCTTACTGCTACGAGGTTCCTTATCACTTTCACATTTACAAAACTGTAGTTTTGATGTACGTGTTGTTCAAAACGTTATTTACGTTACAAGTAGATTCGCGTAATTGATAGATCATCAACTCGTCTTGTTTATACTCATTTTTCTTTTACCCTCTTTGTAATTATGTATGTATTTTGTCATTGTGTTTTACTCTCACTTTGTGTTTTTGAGTAGAAGGCGTCACATAAGCAATCTGCTTTTTCCTAATGCTCGATAAATATATGTGAATAGTTAAAAAAATTATAAATTTCACGCTAAACACAAATCGATAGCATGATATACTGCACAAGTTGTAAAAGCGCGTACATACAGTAGCAAGCTCTTGGAATATATAGAATTGATACTCCTTTAAACTGTAGCTTACCTTGTCCTTTCTTGGACTTTCTCATGGTTCCAATGCCCGTGTTCATGGGCGCAGACAGTCGGGGTTTGGCTAAACAAAGAAACAAAGAAAAAATATGATCAATTCAGCCATCACTTAATAGAGATGGCACTTTTAATCAGTTGCTCACATCACCATCAGTTGCTCACATCACGTATCAGTAAAGTCTCGTGTGAATAAGGTCACGTGTTTGTAACCGTAACTCTCGCGAGATTACATTTTGAAGTGATTGGTCATTAATCATCCTGATGAAGGCGACGCAAATTTCCGTCTCGTAAACGGTCGTCGCCTTTCCGAACGGTCGTCGCCTTTTCTCAGAACGGTCGTCGCCTTTCGGAGCGGTCGTCGCCATTTCCGAGCGACCGAACTTCAGTTCCGAATAACCGCGGCATGTTCGGGACTTCCCGGAGTTCTTGGAATGTGTGAATCGCACTCAGTCCATAACATGGCGACCGTAGGCGGGCCAGAAAAGTAACTTGTCTCCTCAACTGCTGATTTTATAAGATCAGCATACGATCCTAGGCCTGGATCTTCTCCAGCCTATTCTTGTTTCCCTTCGCCAACAAACTGAAGAAGGGTTCATATAATGCCGTTTATACAAATGACAAATGAATCTTCAACCAAAAACAAACATAGATTCCGTCCCTGTGCTATATTTCTCAATCCCTGTGGTATGTATTCCTTTCGTTTATGTAAAATTCATGTAGGATTAATAAAGGACCTGCTGTTTTAGAAGGGGGACAATGTCTTACTTTGACAGGAGTTTTGACAAACTTGTAAAGCTATTTTCATCCCGAAATGTCTATGTTTTGTTACCTTGCTGAATGTTAATACTTGACACATTCACCACTGCACTGTATGTAAATACAACACATTCACTGGGTAGCACATCAATGCCATGCTGGTGACAAGTGTGAAATGACCTGCTATGCTGGGCAAGCACTGAGACAACAAAATAAAACCCGGCTGTGGTGGAGTTGTGAGTCAGTCAGTCAGGACATAATGTCCTTGGTCAGAGTAAATGCCTGCATGTGTGATGGTGCTTCCGAATGAATGTTTCTGAGTCAGACCATCCTGCAGCATTCATAAATTACATGCTCGCACAATGGGCTGTTCCAAAAATACATGTGGAGTTTTTCTCGCCCCCGTTTCAAATTCAGCAATGTATGAAAACCTACAAACGTTCTAGTTCAGAGGGTTTTTTTTTCAAATAATGTTTATTCGCATTTCAAAAGGAAACAAAGAAAAAAGGGAGAGGACATGTTCACATACAAGAAAAATGAATACCCAGAGACATTCGAGTTCAGAGTTACCCAAGCCCTTCCCGTTCCAATCGAGAATTTCTCAAACACTAACCTAGTTCTAACCTAGATAATTCAACCCCCGGAACTTATAATTATAATACATGTACTAGCACCCACGCAACTTCAATCCACCTAGCCAAGTTCTGGCCCGTCTTCGGTCGCGATGTTCTTCAGGAAGTGTGATTTCACACATTCAAAGAACTCGGGGAAGTCCCGAACATGTCGCGGATATTCGGAACTAAAGTTCGGTCGATCGGAAATGGCGACGACCGCTCCGAAAGGCGACGACCGTTCTGAAAAAAGGCGACGACCGTTCAGAAAGGCGACGACCGTTTACGAGACGGAAATTTGCGAAGGCGACAGTGGTTGCTGAAAATTTGATCTCTGTATAATTTGTGTGTTGGAATAAAGTTCAACGTTTCACTTTGATTACTACCAACACAGATTAACTTTCATGAAAATATGACTTATCGTTTGTATCGCATTGATTTCCTTTCTCATCCTTTATCAGCTTGACATAATGAAATACTAACGACCAAGCCCACTTGGATTTGACCGTGCATTTCAACCACGGAAAATATAATACCTATCCTTGTATTCACACGGCGTATCTGATTGATTAGCCACGCGAACCTCTGTCAGCCGTCGCCAATTGATCATCGATGTACAGGTCCGCGGCGTGAGATATGAGCCTAAAAATGAGCCTAAAATATAACGTGGCCTATATCATTTTGAATCTAGGGGGATAAATCTTACCTAAATGTGATATAATCAATAAGCCGTGAACACCTCTTTGGCCAGCATAATACTGTAATGATGATACTTTGAAATGCTTGTGCAGATGTAGTATTTTTTTCTCCCTGAAGAGAATTCGGACTCATGTTACACTTATCTGTAACGTGTTTATTTATTTATTCTTCATTCAAGTTTTAGTGTCAAGTGAAATATTTTATTTCGAATAATGTACAAGTGGTGGTGAGAAAATAAGTTGTTTACAACTAGTGTCCGCAGTAACTTTGTCTTTGTCATTATATTTACCGAAGGAAAACATTGCTCAGTTTCTTCCTCTTCTTTTTCTTCTTCTCCAAATAAATAAGGTCAATGACCTAAACCAGACATCTGTTACCATGGTAACTAGTGTTGGTTTACATCATGTTGCAATATTATAGGAGGAGGGATTTAGGCTCCTTTCGCCATATATGTTTGGCTGAGAATTAATAGAGCAGACCATATTCAAAAGTAAAACTATTATGCATTTGCTTTGCAAATGTTACTTTCCTAGTTTCATTTGTTGTATTGATGTCTTCTCTGAATAAAGTATATATTACCTGGGACCTTAGGGCCCTCTTCGGACTTCTCATCAGCCTTGTTGGGTTCCCTCTTCCCCAGGTTGTAGTAGAAGGCAAACTTAGTTTTCTCTGCTCTGTGTCGGCGCCGCCGGATGTAGCAGACGAGCAGGATGAAGCAGAGACTGACCCACAGGAAGCCGACAGTCACGCCGATGACGATGGCAACCGTGCTCATGTCCAGGCCTTTAGCTGGTGCTGGAGATCAACAATCAAAGTACGTCAAAAAACAGATACTCAAGCAACTGATGATTTCGGAAACGGTCAGACGTTTCAGGTAGCATCCACTACCTTTCGTCAGTGACACTAGACTGCAGGAAAATTTATAAGCATGAACTAGTCTAAGAGTAAGTGTTTTTTTTTTGTATCTTGTAACCTTCACCGACTCAACAATCAAGTTTTTTCTTTAATTGACATATCACCATTGAAGACGTAACAATGTTGCCTGAATGTTGCGTTGATATTTACAAAGTTAAAAATACGTACACATGTATACACATGAATTGATTAACTGTACACCACAAACATTTAAAAGTATCATTATCTTATGCATATAATAATATTCACATCTCAATAGTCAGTCCTAGTACTAGTAGGCCTATATTATCTGTTGCATACCATGCTGAAATTTAAATAATGTCAGCGTCCAATTAATAAAAAATCACAGAGTCGTTTTTATTTAACGAGTGATTAACATGAGTAACAAAAAATAATAATTTCAGTTTAAAAGGATTCATGTAATGCATTTCTTATAACATTGAACTTAAAATGTCTACTACAAAGGCCACTTTCAACTTCTAGTGATGTGGTGCTGAGCTTTACACTTAACGAAGATATAGTGGAGAATGTTTCGACAGGATCTTATCTTCAAGGAAAAGTAGACAGACATAAATAGCACCAGCCACTTACGCCCAACGGTGAGGAAGACCGGCTTGGCGTCCGGTTTGTCAATGCTGTTCCAGGCTTTACAAGTGTAGGAGCCGGTCTCGTTCATCCTGGCGTTGTGCAGGACCATGGTACAGGACCGGAGATCGCCGGACACGGACTGCAGCTTGGACGGCATGACGACTCCGTCTCTCGTCCACGTCATGTTGGGGAGAGGGTTCCCCTCGGCGATACACTGCAGCGTCACGCTCTCTTTGGCGGGGACTGTGTGGGCTTCTGATATGCGTATGATGGCTGCAGGGTCTTTGAAGAACAAAGCAGTTGATCAAAGACCGATTATGGTGCAACTTGTATTCTTAATTCCACAATCACATGTAGTTCAGACTATTTCTATTTTCCCCTAGGACATGTGGTATGAATCATTCCTTGATAAAACATTCATAACATGTTTGTCGTCTCAATTGCAAAGAAAAGAAAACATCACAGCATTATGATTACTGAGAGGAAGACCAGAGTAACTGATTGAAAGCTCTAAATGAAAGAATTTTCTTGTGTTGTATCATTAACTTTAAACATAGTGTTATGTTCATTTTCTTTACTAGTCGTGGCAAGCTTGCTTTAAACCACAATATGTTCTTATGTTTACCGAAGGAAAACATTGTTTTTGCTCTGTTACACTCTGACCTGAACCAGGTGTCTGTCACCATGGTAACTAGTGTTGGGTTTCATCATGTTACAATAGACTCCTGTCTGACCATATATATTCAATGTTTGAGTAAGAATTAACAGAGCAGACCATATGCAAAGGTAAACATGATGCATTTGCTTGGCAAATGTTACCTTTCTAGTCCAGAATTGTATTCTATGAAATGTAGACAGTTGACTCACATAATACGTTGAGTGACATGCCGCTCTTGATGTCCTTGTCCGTGGCGGGGTGGCTGACAGCGCACGTGTACTTCCCGGCGTCCGTCCTGTCCACACTCCGGATGACCAGGTTCGGGGACTTCAAACTTCCCGCCTTGTACTTCAGGTCATCAGGGGTCAGCCTCTCTATGGGCACGCCGTTCTTCTGCCAGGTGAGTGACGTGATGTTGGGGAAGCCGTTCCTGACGGAACACGTCAGGGTCACGCTCTTTCCCTTTGTAACGACATGGGGGTTCGATGGACCGACTCGCACTGTCGGCGGCACTGGGGGGGAAAGGAGGTCAGGTATATTTTTGATGGGTGTCAGGTATGAAGGAAGCCGGAGCTATAATGGTCTTAGTATGACTGAAATAAGGGTATCACCCCTCCAATCTTACCGATATCAATGTACAAACAAAGAAACAAACAAATAAAGCACTTTGTAACGACATGGGGGTTCGATGGACCGTCTCGCACAGTATGCGGCACTGGGGGACAGATATTTTGATGGTTCATTTTATTTTATTAGTTCTTCGAATTGTTTTTGTTTGTTTCCTGCTATTTTGTCTTCTTCGTTTAAAATTTGGTTCATTTAGTAATAATGGTAATTTATCTTTTAATCTTGTAGTATTGGGGAGGGGCAAAGATAAACCACCAGGTTTCCGGCCCGCCAATGCATGTCTATATATTTTAAGATTGTTACATTTTATTTCATTTGTAATTGCAAAACCATAAATAAAGAAAAATGAACAATAAACAATAAACAACAAACATATTTTGATGGGTTTCTATTTTATTTTAGCTGGTCTGAATGAAGCTCGGAGCTACATTGGTCCTAGTATGACAGAAATAAGGGTATCAACATTTACCGATATCAATGAACAAACAAACAAACAAACAAACAAACAAGTCTTTTGTAACGACATGGGGGTTCGATGGGCCGACTCTCAGTCGGTGGCACTGGGGGGAAAGGAGGTCAGATATTCTAGTATTTTGATGGGTGTCAGGTCTGAACGAAGCCAGAGGCTATATAATATGACCTCAATATGACTGCAATAGGGGTATCATCACTCAAGCCTTACCGATATTACTGAATAAACACATTGAGATAATTGGGAAATAATAACACTTATATGTCGAGAGGATGGTGTGTAACTAATTTTAGTTGAAAATTGCACGACTTTAAACTATTGATTAAGGCAAATAGCACGGTAATCAATTTTTACGGTCTTATGTAACATTTATTTCTTTGGTCTGTTTTATGTGACACTATTTTACACCCGGCTACCCCTTAGACAAAAAGTCGATAAGGTCTCTATTGAATTGGGCATTTGGAATGAATATTTTAATTCCATCAGATAAGGGGTGAATGGACGTCATAAGATATTCTTGGCCCTATTCATGGTAAATTCTCTTGTGTTAAATAATACAACCCGGTGGGTCCTGAAAATAAGCCCCGCATTTACATTTAGATCTATAGTAAGTACTTTTCTGCAAAGCCCAACAATAATGTTTATCACATTATGCACATTTGTAGTGCTGATGTTTACTTATACAAAATCCTAGTAGGAGCCTTGCACAATGACCCATTCAGTAACACTATGATGAAATATGCACAAAAATGGATTTTCAACCTAAAATCTATAATCTTCATATGAATAGAATAAACTGGAACATAACTCATATTACAACGGAAAATCATTTACAAATACATATATATTGACTATTTTTATTGACCCTCTGCAAATGATATTATTTCCTGCTCAAATATTCTTCCTATCCCATATTGTTGCTATCCCTGAGTTATATTTCATCAATTCCTCAATAATGTCATTACAACACTTCCAAATTCTCAACACGACAGTTTGGGTCACGGTAAAAAGGAAATTATTGGAAACATCAGCCGTTCCGCACAGGGCTGATTAGTTTTATTCCTATTGACCACTGACGGAGGTACAGAGGTCAGTAGTGTGGGTGAAGACCTCTTTGGATTTGAGTCGACTTCATCAATAACAAGGTGCAGTGCATGCGAGAAGTCAATTAGGTCGCGGTAGATGAGACGATAAACGTTAAATAATGCAGGCGACATTTGTAACTCCACCTCTCCCTCTCCATTAATGCCAACCCGGGTGCCATTACTTGTAAGAACGAAGGTGTATTTATTGAGCTTCCACGGGTTATCTTTTGATTTAATCTGTATGGAGCGAGCTCGGATTGCAGGACCTAATTTATCCGCTCAATCGATGAAAGCTATCTACGCTGGACAGCGAGGCTAGGTTTGAATCAGAATTGCACGGCAACTGTCTGACCCGCCAACCCAATCATCTCTTCCTTACCGACCGGATAGAACGTAAAGTTTGCAGCCTCGCCCGTGAAATTACTTTGCACTTCAATATATCGTCCCGAATTCGAGCTGCGGGTATGAAATTATTTCACGCCGACTTGATTTGTTTTGTAACTCTGTGGAGGAAACTAACTGCTGACAAGCTCCTTCATGATATATGAGAATCGTTTACACGCAAGGCTAAACATTCTTTTGGCCTAATACAAATTATAGCTCACGGCAAGGGATGGTCACAAGGGTGAACAGACATCATCCTGTGTTGGTAAGTCCACAGTGACGAAAATCAAATCAGTACTTCAGTGATGTTACTTTTACAGGTGGTACATCATAATCAAATATACTGCATCAGGACTGATTCGGAATGCTACATATTATATTACAACATTTCAACCTTAACAACATTAAGTTGCCGCTCTTTAAACTTACACATGGTGATCCAAAAGTATCTCAAGTTTTGTGAAAACTTTTCTGTCTGCTGTTCAAAAATGCATGTGGTTCAAGTATGAAAGGCCAAGAACAGTATGGAATGATGTTGTCCTGATTTGGAAGAATATGTTGCAAATTACACGATCTATTACTAATACAATCTTCAAGCAGATGCTACGGTGGCAAAACAGTATCCGAGTTTGCAGTATCAATTGGCTAGAGCTATGACCATTAGCTATCCTGTAACCATTAACATCTGTGGCCAATGTCTTGTCACGGTAGGATATGCTTGAAGATTATGCTAATATAGCTACATTTGAATACTAGCACAATAACTATTATATTTACACATCAAGAACGGGTTAGATGTCAACACTCACCCATGACTACCAGCTCGACTTGTGCCTCCGTAGTTTGTAAGTCATCTGTGGTTAACTTCAGCACGTAGGTACCGGCGTCCTCTCTCCTGGTGTGATCCATCCGCAGCGAGGCCTGCTCCTCCAGATGGACCCTTCTCCCGTAGTTCCACCCCGAGTTGAACACCCCTGTGTTGGGGTTGAAGAGGAAGACGGGTCTCCGCTCCTTGGTGTTGGTCCTGTCGATGACGCTCCACTCGATCAGGTTGATGCGTCTGTTGGTGGAGTAAGCCGCGGGAAGGACCACTCCCTTCCCGACTACTGCGTTCACACTCCGCGGTAGGGTCAGCTCTATCCCGGGCTGAGAACGGACAACTGTGCAGAGATGAGAAGTCATGAGAAATGATGAAAATGATCTAAAAAATCAGACGACATTCCTGTAAAATCACACGGTATACGTGGTCATGTATGCTGCAAAATAGTTATCATTTGACACAGTAGCGCAGTGGATAGCCATTAAAAATATAAACATTATTGCAATAACATGCTTTTGTCACAAATGTATTTATTTTAATCATCATTTGTTTATAATTTATCTCCAAGCAGATCTTTTCGTGGCTGCAAGACAGTATCGAATTATCAAGACTGCAGTATCATGAAAGTAAGGCAATATCCAACGTGCCACCCGAAAAAAGACACCATGTCTCGTACCAGCACTAAAAAGGAAGCCCGATAAAAACTCCTTATGAAAGCACGTTTAAAAAAACTAAACCCAAACCTCTGCTTGGCGAGCAACAAATTTAACAAAATTTCAATTTTCACGTATGAGCGGATGTCATTTCCTTCTAACTAGCAGCTCTATTGCAAATTGAGATGCACAAGAATCAAATAAATTCGTCTGAATTTCAGGCAGTCAAAGAAACTCATAAAGTTGAAAAGATTTGTATCTAGAAAATTAGCACCTCATATCTTCTTATATGTTGGTATAAAATCCCTTCCTACATCATATATCAGGCATTAACACCTATCACAGAGCGACTACACACACTAAAACTTTATCAGGATATACGTGCTTCTTCATGCAGAAAATTTCAATTAAATCATGCCGTTTTATATGGGCAAATATATGTTTATGAACAGATTGTGCAGCCATGAAGAAAGCATTGAGCTGTCCCGTGGGGTTAGTATTAACGTATGGGAGGGATTCTATTGTGTAAGTGTAGCAATTTGACAAGGGCTGCCCAGACGTAGCCCCTGGTCGAACACAAAGGAGGATTTGATCAAACCATAAATTGTTTCGTCAGCTCTGATGTGCCACATGGGTCAGTCAGAGGTCGCGGAGAGGCAGTTCATCGGATGAAGTCATTTGCAATCACGGCCATATCTCCAGACAAGCGGGCTCGATGCACCCAGAGATACACATCTCATGCACACTTCTGATTGAGTAAAACACATTTTCTCGATCGATTCCCTCCCACCTCCACTGTTTCGCAGAAGATTTTCTAACCTTTTGGACACGCGTGGCAATCACTGACGTTTGTTTAATTGGGACAGAGTGCCCTCTTCGAGCGGTTTCCGCTTGAGTACCGGGATGTAGGTAGGGAAGGAAATGTAACTGACAGTGAAGAATGGATAAGCTGGTGATGCATTTTATCCATGCATTACTGCCATGTAGCGTAATGTCGAAGAAGGTCAGCGAGTAATGGGAAATGCGTGTCTCTTGATATTTCCCCGGATCGAAGGTTCCCAGGTTCTGAGTCATAATGTCTCTGACAACGAACCCTGGAAACCCGTCAGTGCTATATTTTCCTACTTTGACTCTATGATAACAAGGAATATGTTTATGCATGATAGAATTGTACGTTTGGAATAAGTTGGGTATCTACTTTTCAAGAGTAATTGCGATACGACGAGGAATACAGTAATCTGTGCGGGGGTCAGCATTTGATTTAGTCCGTTGATCTCACGGATCTACGAATCCCCGTGTATAATCATTTTCTTGTTATCCGTGCGCACGTCTTACAATTTCAGCATGAGTATTATCAACAGGTTGGGGTAAATCTGCAGCTCCGTGGGCTCAGGACTGACCAGGGCGGCGGTAATTGATGACGAGACCGCTCGGAACAGACGTACTGCGCGCCCGACCATCCATTTGGATGGAGAGCTTTCTGTGCTTCGATTTTTGAGATTACCAGGATGGAGAGGCTCTGCTTAGAAAATGGCATCGGTTCTTCAATCTCGACGTGTAGAGGTTAATGGAAGAGAAAAAATCATTCCTGCCTGTACTAGAAACGTATCAACTACATGGTTAGTTTCGGTAAGGTGTTTCTTAATGATTGTTTATAATTAAATCTAAATCCCACAGGCTACCAATGTAAATCTCTCGCTCGGTAGTTCACAAGTCAGGATTGCCCGTACACGCAAACGCTAAACAGATGGTTCTATAAATGTAATCACAGTAAGCGTGTCTCATCTACGCAACAAGCGCCATCACTGACTATCACCAGCCGCAGCTGGCCTGGGCATTTCAGCTTCTACTTTCCGCGGGGACTACATCGACTTGTTTCCTGTGGGGAGAGAGATAAGAAAAACATTTGTGAATCTACTGCGCTGAGAAATCATCCTGGATGTCATAAATTAGGACACCTCCTCCACATCAAAGCATCGACCTGTAACTTAATAAATTGATCTGAATTAAGTAAGATCGTGATTCAAATCCAGTTCCTCGCCTTCTGGCAAAGATCTAAGAAAAGTTACATATCATCACTTCAATATGTATGACATTTCAGTCAACTCCTGAGATTTGAAAGTGAAGTAACCAAAGTTATTTCTGCCCGCGAGAAATGTTGTCGTAAAATGTAACAGGGAGCA
This sequence comes from Branchiostoma belcheri, assembly GCF_001625305.1. Lineage (NCBI taxonomy): Eukaryota > Metazoa > Chordata > Leptocardii > Amphioxiformes > Branchiostomatidae > Branchiostoma > Branchiostoma belcheri. Next base: position 1,896,710 of record NW_017804131.1, read on the forward strand.
GATGAATACCGTAACCTTTGCTGCAGGCATATACCTGTGAGGACGTAACATTTATGAGGAGTATATTACATACTTCTTACTTCCTCGTAACGTTGCAGTGGTAGTCATACTGTCTGGAGAAGGAGCACCTCTTATACACCCCTGAAGGGGAAATACGTACATGACTCTATGCTCACACTAGGGCTGTTCTTAACTGTACAATTCCATGTAGTGGCATAGAGGAATTTGTCGACGTACACGTATAATGCTAACTCACATATGCAAGCATTTCCCATGGAAAAGAAGAAAATTACTATCTTTCCTATCGCTCCATCAAAGTTCAAATAAAACTTAAATTTGGACCAGAAGCCCCAGTCGAAGTGGTTGCACTTTGCATACGAAATACATACGTTATTATTATACGTTATGTGAATGTTAAGCGTTTGTAATTGTCCTTCTGGAATGGGAATCTTCTCATCACGTCGATGTTTCATATTTCCGTAAGATTTTCTGCTACAAACTACGAGCCCCGGAGGCGCCCTCACGTTGCTGACAGCCTACATGTGGAAGATAACGCGAGGTGATTGATTTTCGGAACAGTTCGAACTTCCCTCAGTAGAAGGTCACCTTAGCATGTTGACCGGCGCCGACTTTTACCGTTCGTGGCCAGTGAGACGTGATATGAAACAAAATTAAAGAGGTTGGTCAATATTTAGGAACCACATGAAATCTCTGGCACCACGGTTTATAGTTTTTTGTAGGTCTATATATTGAGTGCGGGAGAACAGAGTGTAGACATCACCCTATTTATCGATTTGTAGTGTAGTAGCTTAGAGAGAGCTAAAACCTAATTTGCTGGACATACTGTGTTCAAAATGTGTTACTTTACATAGTCATCTACACTTGACATCTGTATTAAATCATGGCATGGCCATTTTCATGGGTTACAGCTTCCATACTCTCCTGAGTTGTGACCACACGACCACTTTAAAACCCTCCATGATACCGAGTATCATTCTCACAATACTGCTGTATCAGTGACCCACCGAGTTACGAGTACCTTTTGTGCTACTGCAGTAAAAGGCAGCCAAGAAAAGTTCCAGCAGTAACTCAACACATAAAGGCAGAACCTGTTACTCCCAAACATAATCACCGTTTTAAAGTGTATTCATATGGACTCCTATGATTAACGTTTTAATGCACGTTGGAGACTGTGGAAGATGCCGTATCTGGTAGTGTGACGTGACACACATAATAATGGGGGAAAAGCGTTGCCTGCAATTGTATTTTTCAGTTAGTTGTTCATCCAATTTTCACAGTTACCCCTTTAATGTCGACGTAGGCTGGAAGATAGCTCTGTTTGTGAAGATAACGGCGCAGGCGCATTGATAACATCAGCGGCAGCAGTAGAAGCCGGAGACTGTAGTCAGCTGCTAATGGGACTTTTTTGATTGAATGATGTTTAAAGCTTGAACCACACCTGGGGAAACCATTACATGAATTTTGAGTAACCCGGGCACAAATCCTGGTCTTAGCTTAAAATGAATCACCAGCGTTTATTTCCGTACTCGTCACAAAGCTAGACATATCTTAATCCATCTTGTGTATGAGCACAAGTGCCCATCTCCCCAGTCTCATCTCCGGGACTCCACAGTAAATAACGCGGGATGACTTTGTTGTTTTAATGTGGTTAGGATAACGCGCCGAGATATTGCAGATTCCAGAGTGCCGTTGGTTTATGACATTTTATTGGCTACAGTTCATTATAGGTTTATGTGTAAGATTAATGTTGTAACTAAGTTAATATATAGTATATGCACATGCGTCTGAAATGTTTCCGTCTAGTTTTATTTCTTTGCATTATTCACTGAAGCTGTCGTATCTAACATGTTTTCTCTGAGGTATTTTATGACAGGGTTTTAGATGGTGTAATCCAAACGCATCTATAGGTCTGAAGCGTTAACCTTTCCCGGCTGCCAGAGCACATCTCAGTTTTTTGTCAAAATGTCACATCGTGTGGTACAGACACACGGTAACGTGCTCCTGGGGTTAAAGAAACATTAGTGCGTGGATTACCAGCGGACTCGCAGCTCACGGCTTAGGAAATTACACCATGCGTCATTTTTCCTTCGATATCGCTAAACCCAGCTTCGCAAAAAATATTCTAACAACGTCGAGACGTGGGCTTAATTGTGCAGTCAATCGCACCTGTGGGGGAACACTGCGATAGTTTTAATTTCTCTGCATTTACGCAAATGGAGGAACTGTCACAAAGCGCCGAGCCTGGCGCGTTCATCTGCTGCGAGCACCCGTCACTTTAAGCTGAGTTGTCGTATTAATTTGTCATGGCAACGCGGAGCCGAAAATGAAAATGGCATTCAATTTCGCTGAAATGACAAATGCACCCTTGGTATTCATCCGCTAATATTCCAAAACCATTCTGTTTAATGTAAGGGAGTCGCTCAGACAGAACATTACTTACTCACGTTCCCTCATCAACTGTATCATAAATATCCCAAACATAATTTGATAAGTATGAAATACATAAGCTTCGAATCAGACTCCTATTTTCCTTCATCATATTTTCTCATCTAGGCTGCCATTTAGAATTGGTTATGAATTAATAAAGATGAACAGTATTCTGTTGCCGCACCCAAATGCGTCCCCCGGATATCTAATGCGGTATTAATACGAGTAGGCCGACAAAGCGTGGCAAATCAATGGCCTCTCCTCATGTATCATGTCCGTGACAGAAGCAATTACACGGACACAAATCACGCAATCAATCAAACCACCTACACTTCGATCTCTGACTTTCATTTCTTTTTTTTCTTTTTGTCACATCTTTGCGCTAATGTAGCGTTGGTATTGATCAGCGTACCCGGTCACTACCCCATCTGTAACCCAACACTTACAGTTTTCTCCTTACTCATAACCGTCACAAACTATTCTAATGCACACCCTCTTTGGTGGGACTTAATCCATGGGATATTGCTCTGTGAAGGATATAAGACTACCTAATGCAGAGGAAGTGATCTGTTTTAATTGTAAACGTGACGGCCTATTTTTCTCAAAACTTCGTCTCACAATTTTGTATGGATTTATTTTCCCAGAAATAGGGATAATGCAGTCAATATGAGGGAAGCAGAACGTTGGTATTATAATCATACATCATTCTACTAACCTAATGTCAAATAAACTATAGAATGCGAGTCATGTCGCAAATATTTCTAGTTTAGACATACTAATGAGTTTGACAGCGCCTCTGGAATGATATTTTACGATACGACAAGCAATCAAATTGATGATGAACTTGCAATAGCGCCAGGGCCTGCATCCTGACAACTTGGACTCTCGTCGCTTAAATCATAATAAAGAACTCCATCAAAACAATTTGGCGCCGCGTGGGTCCTTGCTATAAGTTCTGACAGTCGGGTCTGCAGATAAATTATGTATGAATTGTTTTGCAGCATTTAAGAGATAACCCTTATCAATAGAGTCACCAGTAAGCCTGACCTGCATGCTTATTGTTGCAGCTTAAACAAAAGCCAGTGTTGCGTTGAATATGGTACTTTGCCCTTCTTTTTCGATGGCAATTAGTTCAAATGCCACTTAACGCTACCGCTAATAAGCACATCCACAACACCCAAGTGCCATACTTCACATGGTTCATAAATACAAGCAAAATTGCTGGGAATTTTTTTTTTTAAAAAGGACAGCGCAGTTTGTCCAATGATTTCTGTTGGTACTGTGAACGAATGTACAATGAGTTTCGGTCGGCTATGGCAATGAGAATGAAGCAGGCTTTTAGAAATAAAACAGCTAGTAACCTTTGAGACCAGAGAACAAGCTGTATAAAGAATGACGCCATAAATCGTGTAACGTATTGTCCACCAGCTCTGCAAACAGGAAAACTGACATCAATCTTACACGCCCAGTGGGTAGCCTCAGCCTCGCCATGACATGACCGCGGACCAATGTCATGCATCATCCTTATGGCACGAATAATTACAGGAATGAAAAACCTGGGAGATCGCCATCACGGCAACGCAACTGCGAACCGCGGAAGGAATTAGCCCTGAGATATTTCCCTTTCAGTATCTCGGCGCCCATCTCAACTGCCAGTCATTTTCGGTCGCCTTTTCAAGTAAAGGCCATTCATAGTTTGCGGTACAAAGGCTCGTCAGCGCACTTGTTCTGCCGCGGGTAGCTAGTTATCGCAGATAAATGGGGTGACCGGCAACGAAGTACATACATCCGCCCTGTCTGCGTTATCGCTTAGCCATGAGACAAACGCATTCGTTTTCCTACAGCATCGCAAAGATACATCTCAATATGGGAATCATAATTCAACATTCACAGTTTGACAAATTTCTTCTAATATCACATAGATATGGTTCTGTGCTGTATTCAACATGGACACACTATTGAGACGGATGGTACGCACGCTGACAGTCACGACAATAATCGGGGCTGGAATCACCCGCATCGTTTCCTTTCTTCTTCACCAATCTATTTCATTATTGTACAACTGTATCAACCGGTTAAAGTGTCTGCGGTAATAGAAACCAGATGGTTGTTCATCGATTGCTGTAAAGTAATGGAGAGTGAAAATGGGTGATACGCCTCTGTGTTACATCAGGCAAGTGCATAGATTACACTGTTTACTTTTCACAGTTCTAAATCCCAGTCTGTGGTTAGGCTGGTGCATGTAGGATAGAAATGTCAGGTGAACTCACCATGTGTGCTGAGGAGAACCGCCCAGACCAGCGACACGCCGGCTTTAGTAGGCTCCATGCTGCGGGCGATGGGACGCCTTATCTGTCGCTGCAGTGGCCAAGCTTCGTCCTTCCAACTTAAGTGCTAATGTGTATAATGGTTTTCTCCTCTAGCGAGTCTTACTCGTACAGAAATGGCACGAGATGTCTCGCCCGCCTCCCCCGCTCCCCACAGCTATGGCAAGACGAAGTTCCGGCGAGCAGAGCGCCTCGCTACCGCTCTGATAGATGTGCTTCTAATTTGACTCGCTGCCGAAGAAACGCCGTTTCCTTGTCCGAGGGGACATCAGTCTTGAGGAAAGTGTCGGCACACGCGGGTCCGGCGGCTATTTCAGACGCGGCTCGCTCGACCCGAGGCTCCTGGGGGAGTGCTGGCAATATTGTAACGCCGCTCGGCTAATGCCGTACAAATCTGTTGCGTGCACTTTGTACCTCCAGCCACAAATCACATTAGAAATCTAAGGCTCGGCGCCCGAAATTATTCCTGATGGGAACGCCTAGCGGCCATCAGGCCCAACAACTGATTCGATGTATACTAACACCGGAGTGATCTCGCCCATTCGGACGCTCGTATATCTATCTCCGTACACACTGGCATGCCGGGAAAAGCGAACTTGTTGTATTGATCGTGACCTGCGTTATTAAGAGCCTCTCCGTTATTCTGTCGTGACAGGCACGAATCTAAGAGCGAACCCAATCGCTGGCAATCTGTACGTGTTAACTAGCTTAATGCACTGTAGCTTTTAAAATCCCTCTCAGTAGGTAAAGTTTCGACATTCATAAACGCAGCGGGAATTTCCTATGACTCTTGTAGATAATGTTCGCTGCTCCACATAATAGCAAGCTGCAGACATACACAATTATTGCGGTGAAAGAATTTTCGTGACCGGAGAGATCACAAGTTCAACTCATGATTATAGAATGTGGTCTTTTGGTGGATGGTAAGTGAGCCTGAGTGTTCTTGTATACGAGCTTCCTTCATCTAACACGCGATTGAAACATATCCCGTGTAGCTGGTAGAAACTGATCTCACGGAAAGAGCGTCACTCTCAAACACCGTAGCAGATTCATGACGGGACTGTCAACTCTAATCCTCAAACAAATGATCGTCAAACATGACACTCCCGTCGTTTGGTGCCGTCATTGACTTTAGGATATCATGATTGATGTCCAGTCAACCAATCCTCATGCCATCGGAAAGCCAAGGGTGGTTTCCTGATATAATATGTGGTATCATGTCTTAATTATTCAATAGATACTCAAATATTGACTGTACATAATATAGCACAGAAAGCTGGTGATCATTATCCCACACATTTTGAAAAAGGTGGGACATTACATCTTCTATGGTTTACAAAAGAAAAGTCAAACCCTCAGACATAGTTTTATATAGGTAGTTTTATTACCTTGTGTCTAGAATTTGAAGTTATTTTGTACCCTAGCCTGTTTCAATGTTCTTTTATTTTTGTTATTTTTTTATATTCTAACATGCAATCACAAGACGTGGTGCGAACACACTCAAGTTTTTCAACAATATCATGCCGCCACCAACATGCAGGGGCTTTTGTCATTTGCAATTAGCCTTCGGACAGGAATTTGCAATAAACTTATTCATTATCCAGGAAAAAGACAGTAGAAGAGTTGTAGGCGTCGCCCCTCGGACTTAAGTTTATGATGTCCTATCCCACTAATACCTGTCATGAGCAACGCCGCAGATAATCCGCTACAACATGTAGACGATACGGTCCATTGATCCCGGTGAATCGCGCCATCTGGACACCCCTGTACCAGATAGCGTGTTACCGCCAGAACCAATACTCCTCATCGGGTACTCCCAACTAGACAATGAACAGGAATTCACTCACAATTACTCAACATTAAATAGCATCTCTCGCCTTTTTCTCTGTACACTGTACTATACGCTACAATTGATAAAATCCATCGATTCATATTTTCCATTATTATCACACAGGGAGCGGTATTATCTATCGTAACTCTTTATGGCAGTAGGATCGAAAGGAAGGGCGATATGATTGCGTACAAATATTGATTCTGATAGCCACATTCGACCACGCCCTCTATGATGTCATTTATGATTGATTATTCTGTTAAACCATACTTACAGTCTTACTTGACGGTAATAAAAATACCTCATCGCCCATATGTAGCGTTTGGCTAGTATAAGGGACATCGTCATCATTTACTATAAATAAGATTTTTTATCTTTGTAAGTCACAATGAAAAGAGGCATAAAACCATAGATGAAACACACTGCAAAGATAAAATTTACTAGACATATAATTAAGGTCAAATGTAAAAGAATAAGCACTAACATGTAGTAGTCGGCTTTCGTAGTTTTCACTTTTATTACTGATTGTATCGGCTTCAGTACCACTGAGGGGAAAGTCAAACTACCATGTTTTCTGAGATAACGTGGTAATGAAGTGAAATACGACAGGCTTTGTACAGTCTCTTGTTCTCTCTCTCTCTAAAGGCGCGAAGAGGGGCAAGACAGCAATTAAGGTTTACAGCAGAAGTCAACATAATTTCACAATCTGTGTTTATCACCTTATCGAGGTTGTATGTTGTTGTCCTACGAGAACTAATATTCCCCAAAGTTGTCATACATGGAATCGGTACATCGATGATTACTGCACATGTGTTTATGATTTTAAAGATACGTTCCCACACGAAGTTTTATACACCAGGTCTTGGCAAATACATGGCTGTATTATTTTTATTTGACTCTCATGTGTGCCCAGGTACTTGAAGGTTAGAGCCTATGTCTACATGTGCTTTCCATGGGCTCCAAAACGTTGTCAACTTCAGAAAGTGCAATGCATTTTAGATTACACAGGGGCTTTCAATCCGACGACTGCAACATATTTCAGAGATGGTCTAGGGAGACTGAAGTTATTAGCAGTAAAAACGAATTACGCACTACGAGACGGATTCCCTTAAACCAGCACGACGGATAGGTCAATGGAATATTAATATATCACGCAATTATCTTGACTCATATATAGGTTGTAACATAGGTTACAAGCTTGTTATATATTTGAAGACTGCGCATTTACTTAATGAAATGGATGATAGTGTGATGGATGATTTTATTCGCAGGGTTACTGTCAACAGCGGTAAAGCTTAGTACATCAACATGTCAATTCAAATTCAACCGACAGGAGTTTGAAAAAGGTCAGAAACTAAAGCAGATACACTGTGGTGCAGTCAAACTATAATCCGAGAAGAAAGACATGTGAATGGTTGTTGAAGAGAGTCCTGCGGCAGTAGGTGTTCTTAATACATCTTTCTAAGGACTTTCTAGTTACGAGCGGCAGAGTAATGTACATGGCTTTAGGGGTTCTGTTTGTAAAGTCGGCTCTAATCATAGGCAGCAGGGCGTAAAGACTGGAGTTTAGCTTTCGTGTCTTGTAAGGTCTGACAGATGTCTACTCTCTCATTATCTGGAGGGACGGAGAGTCCAGAGTGAGCCAGGGAGGCTTTTACTATCATGGTAATGCGCCTTGTCCTGGACATGGCTATTTAAAGGCGTCCAATGCAGCTTTCAGGGCTTGGAAACGCGATTTTTCAGTCAATATTCTAGTCACTTATCTACATACTGAGTTGAAACCACACTAGCCCAATGTATATTGACCCTCAAGGAGCAAAAATACCCAAAATTCTGAAGGAAAATGGTTACTGGAAGAACCCTGGGATGATTTCAGGGTACCACCCAGAAAATAAAGGACTCATCGTGGGCCCGGGGCTTGTCTATGTAGTTTTAGCTATCCAAAGTATGAAATACTGATTTAAAAAGTGCTAATGTGAAGCAGTATGTGTCAACATCACAAATAGTGCCATATTCAGAGGTATGGGATGAACATTCATACAGCGTGTTCACCATACAATACAGAGGCGGCACTTTGGATTATTAATATACATTGAGCTTTTATATTGGAAGCGTTATACTTTAAAGGGTAATTTTTCACACGGAATCTGTACATAACTAATAGTATGTTTATCTTGCTTTGCAGTGACGATAAACAGCGCATATGCTTTCCATTATATATCTAAATTCTGCTTTGTAGTTCTAGGTTTTCTAACATCCTACATTTGTTTAGCTAGTTAAGGTAGGGAAGATGGCTGCAAAATAGATACATATGACTCAGGCTTATCTTAAAAATTTCCTGACAAGACAATGACAAGAATGGAAAAAAAATGTTACCAACAAGTACAGTGATTTGTAGAAGCCCTGCGGCTGTAAGATAAGTGTTTCTAAAATATCGCTGTTTGGGACCCCCGCATGTTTTCAAATGAGGTTGCCTGGAATGCCATTATTCCAAGTAAAAGGCCCTCGCATAGTTCATTAGGGCATGTATCACCAGAGACGTACCGATCTGGCTTTACCCGGAAGTTTAATATTCCCTATTTCATTCAAATCAACAGACATGCCGGTTCAATCGATTGGCTCTATTGTGTATCTTGTGAATCTGATCACATGGCAACCAATGAGAGAGCTCCATAAAACGAAGGCTATTTTTATCACGGATTGATCAGTTTTGAGGTCTTCTCACAGCTTTTCTGGTGCGGATTCTAGTCGTTCAGAGTCTCCCACCAACCTGTGTAATTATTCACTCAATTATCTCCGCCCTAAATCGTAGGCAGCAGGGCCTGCACAACTTCAACATGACAACATAAATGGAATGTGTAATGAAAACGTCTGTTAGGCTAAGAGAAATGGAGTGTACGAGTAGGAAGGTTTGGCACATCAGTTAATTTCATTACGACGTTCATTCATTTATGTCAAGCGAAATATACACCACTCTATGAGCACGTGAACATTGAGTGATTGTGTAGAAACAGGGTCAATGCCATGATGTTAACCAGAAAACGTTAATGAGATACACAATATTGAGACTTTCAAGACATACAGACATACAGTAAATATTAGATTGCTGTGAATAAAAATCGATATTTTTGACGCCATTAATAAAAGTTAGTCAGAAGTGTTAACCATAAATAGGCTGCTATGGAGTGTAAACATCATAGTTATGTGGAATGTGAAGATACAATACTTAGGTTCCTGGCATGCTATGTTAAGACTGAAAACCATTTTCTTTACCTCATCAAACCACGCAAAATATATTCAACTGAAAGCATTATTAAATCAATTGTGATGTAAACAATGTAAATTGTCATGTACGGGAAACTAAAGCCACAATATTGGAGAGAGAAGGCTGGACCCAAATTCCCCCCAATGTTCCTCAAATATCACTTAACACGGTTTTCACGTGTAGTAGTAACGCCTAATGCAGATACAAAACCCATTTTGAATAGGGATCGGGACGTTTGATGTTATAGGTAGCTGGCACGTTGGAAAAACGCTGCCTAGCGACATGTGTGCTCTAGTGCAGACGGTGTCCATAATTTTTTTTTCTATACATCATGTCGTAGTATGATGTCGTAAGATACCAAGGCTATCCGCATGGTCGAAGGATGTTTCCCTATAACAGGTTGTCACCATAGCTTACAACACTCTGATTACCAAAACAGCAAAGTGATAAACAGCAAATTGATATGATGGAGGTACTATCACGTTGCAACGATGTATCAATGTTCTAATTGCCATAGATAAATATTACTGTAAATATTTGCTTTCTACACATTATATCTTTCATCTTATGAATAAGTTAATCTAGAAGGAACGTATCATTTGCCTTCGTTATGATTCACATGGTTGCTAAAATCGTCCTTGTCTGTTATTTCATAAACCAATCCATGTCAGTATTCCAATACTGTTAACGTTGTTGCTACAACAGCCTGTAATGTTGTATGCTGCTATATGATAACCGTGTATGTTTACCCTTCATTTATTACAGGGTATTACATCTTGTTTTCATTAATATTAGTTAATGCAATAATATAACGCGCTGATGGCGTAGCAAAGCATGCATGCTCATGTATAAAACATCTGGCATGCAGGCGTTAATGGCATGCTTTCTTTGAACCTACCGCAAGGAGTCGCTACTGCCTTTGCAGGATGCAAACGTATTGTTTTTGCTCTGTTTACTCTTCTTCTCAAAATGTCAGACCAGACAGTGTATAACCATGGTAACTGGTGTTGGGTTACTAGACTAGACATCTGTCACATGTGTGAATGTGTTTGAGTAAGAATTAACAGAGCAGACCATATGCGAAGGTAAACTAAAACAGGCCAAACCTCTGCTTGGAGAGTATGCAACTGGCACGCAAGAATTCTCTGTACACCGACCATTAACCTGTCCAGCCAATGACAATATGGCAAATTATAGTTCGACCAATGAGATAGCGGATACATTTACTAGTCAATCCAATTATTAGTTCAACCAACGATAGCTTGGTAATTAGAAGTTTGACCAATGAGAGAGCGGCTGCATTTCCGTGAACTATATGTCATCAGCAGGATCTACCAACTACTGGTAGGAGGTAGACGGCTACGTGTTTTAAGTGTATATATATATATCGAGATAGAACAACAAGTGCTGAACGCATTCAAAAGCTCTATCTACATTAAAACTTCCACTAAATGCACACGAATTCCTTGAGGATTTTGAAGGAGACATTTCCATTCTCTTAAATACCCTTTAGCCCCCTAGGAGAAAATGTAACAGCATCAAAGCATCAACCATTAACCATGGAGGTGTGTTTTAAAATTATGATCCTGTTTGAGTTGACATCTTGTATCACGAAAGAGACCTTACAAGATACCATATCCTTGATGCAGTTCTATATATGTATAGAGTTTGTTGATTTGTTTCATGGAGTGGGACAAAGATGTTGAAATAACATTTTGGATTTACAGTTCTACCGATTTACCAAAATGTTACAGTCCTGACCAATCACAAGCGAGGATTTTGATGGAAAATTCCATCCAAACTTTTCCCACCATTCGTAAAGTTGAACCCACAGCACTAACAACCTGTATACGGCCCAGCGATTACAAGGTCGGCTCGGCGGCACACAAGGTAAGTCCCTTTTCCTTTTCTAGCCGTAGAATAGCACTGGCTATCCACGTATTACCTTTTGTAGTGTTCGCAGAGACATTGGCCTATCTAAGGATGACTTTTGAGAAGTTTTTTGTAGGATTTCTTTGAAATTTCTTTCATTTGCATGTGGCGCCCGGCCAGCTTGTCTGGAAATTGTACGTTCTCTGGTCAAAAACATATCTAAATTCTTCATTTTTAGTGAATGTGGTGCCAAAGATCATATAGACTGAGTGTAACTGAATGTTCTTGCAATGTTCTTGAGCCAAAAATTACGAGTCCGTCCGAATCACCTGTCAATCAGCCGGTCCTGGCTGCTCCCGGTAAAGTATGCTAATCCCCGGGGCCACTTTTCCCCGCCACAAGTCTTCTGACGTTATTCGAAACAACTGACGCCAAACGTATTTATAGTAGATCATTTAGACAGACAGTGTCAAATTAGGTTACCTCAGAATCATCGTGAACATTGTTCTAGAATTTATTAGTGTTATTCAGTGCTTCATATTTCTTCGTTTAAACTGGAAAAACGTAGATTACCGTCCACACGGCCCCTGGTAATGTATGCTAGGTCCCGGACCGGGTTTCCCGCCAGAAATCCTGTTGCGTTTTTTGAAACAACTTAACCTTCCCCAAATTAGGGTGGGTTTCTGTCATAAAAATCTATATTTTCATGGTTAAATTTGATTTTTGCTCGATTTTGGTCCAGCCTGTCGGCTGATGTATCTGTCAATCACCGGTTCCCCATATTACTGGTAAATGTTTTCTGTTTGTTTTGTCATAATTTCTCCAAAAAGTGACGTTTTCGCATACATTTACCTTAGAATCGTCGTGAAAAGTGTACCAGAATTTATTGGTGTGACTCAGTGTTTTTTTCTTCGAAAAAATGACAAATGTGATGATTTTTTATGATCATACCGTCTGTACGGATCGTGGCATTGTATGCTCAGTACCGGGCCGGGCCGCTGTTCCCGCCACAAGTTCCCGCCACAAGCACCATTTGAAACTGCTTATGCCGAACGTGTTTATAGCATTTTATCTAAACAACCAGTGTCAAATTAGGGAGGGTTTCTGTCATAAAAATCTATATTTTCAAGGTTAAAGTAGATTTTGCTCGATTCTGATCAACAACAACGGCTCCCTGTAATGCATGCTCAGTGCCGGGCCGCAGTTCCCGCCACAAGTTTTTACCACAAGCGTCATTTGAAACTGCTTGAGCCAAACATGTTTGTACACTTTATGTCAACAGCCAGTGTCAAATTAGCTAAGGTTTCTGTCATGAAATGTCTGTTTTTTATTCTTATAGTTGCTTTTTGTCCGATTTTGGTCAAGCCTCTCGGCAGCTGATTTATCCGTCAATCACCGGTTTCCCGTAGTTACCGAAGATGCTTTGGCCATGTTTCGCACCAAGATAATGTATGCATAGCCCTGACTCCACCGCCAAAAGACCTGTAGCGTTACATGTAACAACTTTAGCAAACATATTCGGAGCAATTTATTTGACCTACCGGTGTCAAATTGTTGACGTTTTCTTTCGCGAAATGGCAAATTTCAATGTTTCTTGTTGTTGCTTTTTTTACCAGGTTTCCAGTCCAGCCGGCCGGCCAAAGGCGGAGTTTGGATGCCATGGCGTCAGAATTCCTCCATCCAGGTGCGTTTACTGAAAATTTCACTATTTCTAGCTGAGCTAGAATGAACCGTTTTAACGATGTACAGGATACTGTACATTGTGAGAGATTAGCGCAGTGTGTTGACTGACTTCGTGTCCATATATTGTAGAGTTGACTGATTCTGTGCCCGTAACGTAGCGTTAAGCTTCGTGTTTTCGGTTAAATCTGCAGGTTGCACCGATCTTTAATACGCACCCCTCTCGTTTCGGGGTTCGTCACATTAACTAACTATGCAATATGTCTTGCTAAGTTATAAATGTTTTGGAGGTATCGTTAACAATAGCCTGGGTTAACTTGCTTGCTTAGGCACTGTCGTTATGCCTGTTTCTCCTATATATTCACCCAAGTACATTCTAATGCATGAATACATAAATTGCTGACATTCATAATCAACTCTTCTTGAATTGCTCTTACAACAGCAGCCTCTACAACTATTAGTCTTTCCTTTTGCACACAGACGCGCCCCCTGATATCAGAAGATGGTACTGCAGCGCACCACGGGTTCTGGCTGAATCAGAACTGGAAGGATGAATTGGAGTGGGGACTGAGGGGCTCATTCATTTGTACCAGACGTCTCCTGAAGGAAGCAAGCTTCAAGAAGACGACTAGACCTGCAGCTGCAGATAAGGCTTTTATCTTTCCCCCCTCGTCAAATGTAAAGAATCAGGAGAGAAGAGTTTGGATTTACACTGGCGTATTAAGTTAAGCATTTGCGCATTTTTTTTTTAATTTTAGATGTGCATTTGCGAATTTTGATCAATTTCTGACCATTTTCCCATTTGGATTTGCATTTGCGTACTTGGACGAGCATTTGCGGATTTTGACCTTCATTTTTCCCATTTGGATTTGCATTTGCGGATTTTGACCTTCATTTTTCCCATTTTGGATTTGCATTTGCGGATTTTGACCTTCATTTTTCCCATTTGGATTTGCATTTGCGTACTTGGACGAGCATTTGCGGATTTTGACCTTCATTTTTCCCAGTTTGGATTTGCATTTGCAGATTTTGACCTTCATTTTTCCCATTTGGATTCGTATTTGCGGATTTTGACCTTCATTTTTCCCATTTGGATTTGCATTTGCGTACTTGGACGAGCATTTGCGGATTTTGACCTTCATTTTTCCCATTTTGGATTTGCATTTGCGGATTTTGACCTTAATTTTTCCCATTTGGATTTGCATTTGCGTACTTGGACGAGC
>NW_017804131.1:1911375-1917944 GCF_001625305.1 Branchiostoma belcheri
AGGTAAGTCCATTTTCCTTTTCTAGCCGTAGAATATCACTGGCTATCCACGTATTACCCTTTGTAGTGTTCGCAGAGACATTGGCCTATCTAAGGATGACTTTTGAGATGTTTTTTGTAGGATTTCTTTGAAATTTCTTTCATTTGCATGTGGCGCCCGGCAAGCTTGTCTGGAAATTGTACGTTCTGTGGTCAAAAACATCTCTAAATTTTTCATTTTTAGTGAATGTGGTGCCAAAGATCACATAGACTGAGTGTAACTGGAGTTTTCAACCGAAATTTTAGCAATTTTCTGTTATGAATGTTCTTGCAATGTTCTTGAGCCAAAAATTACGAGTCCGTCCGAATCACCTGTCAATCAGCCGGTCCTGGCTGCTCCCGGTAATGTATGCTGATAAGCCCCGGGCCGCTTTTCCCCGCCACAAGTCTTCTGGCGTTATTTGAAACAACTGACGCCAAACGCATTTATAGTAGATCATTTAGACAGACAGTGTCAAATTAGTGAAGGTTTCTGTCATGAAATTGTATATTTGCATGATTATTTTTGGGTTTTTGCCCGATTCTGGTCCAGCCTCTCGGCTGATTCATCTGTCAATCACCGGTCGCCCGTAGTTACCGGTAATTGTTTAGGTCGTAATTTCGCCGGAAATCGACGTTTTCGCTTACAGTTACCTCAGAATCATCGTGAACATTGTTCTGGAATTTATTGGTGCTACTCAGTGCTTCATATTTTTAAACTGGAAAACCGTAAATTACCGTCCACACGGCCCCCGGTAATGTATGCTAGGTCCCGGACCGGGGTTCCCGCCAGAAATCCTGTTGCGTTTTTTAAAACAACTTAACCGTGTTTATAGCATTTCAAATTAGGGAGGGTTTCTGTCATAAAAATCTATATTTTCATGGTTAAAGTTGATTTTTGCTCGATTCTGGTCCAGCCTGTCGGCTGATGTTTCTGTCAATCACCGGTTCCCCATATTACTGGTAAATGTTTTCTGTTTGTTTTGTCATAATTTCTCCAAAAAGTGACGTTTTCGCATACATTTACCTTAGAATCGCCGTGAAAAGTGTACCAGAATTTATTGGTGTGACTCAGTGTTTTTTTTTCTTCGAAAAAATGACAAATGTGATGATTTTTTGTGATCATACCGCCTGTACGCCTCGCGGTAATGTATGCTCAGTACCGGGCCGGGCCGTTGTTCCCGCCACTAGTTCCTGCCACAAGCATCATTTGAAACTGCTTAAGCCGAACGTGTTTATAGCATTTTATTCAAACAACCAGTGTCAAATTAGGGAGGGTTTCTGTCATAAAAATCTATATTTTCAAGGTTAAAGTAGATTTTTTGCTCGATTCTGGTCAACAACAACGGCTCCCGGTAATGTATGCTCGGTGCCGGGCCGCAGTTCCCGCCACAAGTTTTTGCCACAATCGTCATTTGAAACTGCTTAAGCCAAACGTTTGTACACTTTATGTCAATAGCCAGTGTCAAATTAGCGAAGGTTTCTGTCATGAAATGTCTGTTTTTATTCTTATAGTTGCTTTTTGCCCGATTTTGGTCAAGCCTCTCGGCAGCTGATTTATCCGTCAATCACCGGTTTCCCGTAGTTACCGAAGATGCTTTGGTCATGTTTCGCACCAAGATAATGTATGCATAGCCCTGACTCCGACCGCCAAAAGACCTGTAGCGTTACATGTAACAACTTTAGCAAACATATTCGGAGCAATTTATTTGACCTACCGGTGTTGACGTTTTCTTTCTCGAAATGGCAAATTTCAATGTTTCTTGTTGTTGCTTTTTTTACCAGGTTTCCAGTCCAGCCGGCCGGCCAAAGGCGGAGTTTGGATGCCATGGCGTCCTGATATCAGAAGATGGTACTGCAGCGCACCACGGGTTCTGGCTGAATCTGAACTGGAAGGATGAATTGGAGTGGGGACTGAGGGGCTCATTCATTTGTACCAGACGTCTCCTGAAGGAAGCAAGCTTCAAGAAGACGACTAGACCTGCAGCTGCAGATAAGGCTTTTATCTTTCCCCCCTCGTCAAATGTAAAGAATCAGGAGAGAAGAGTTTGGATTTACATTGGCGTATTAAGTTAAGCATTTGCGCATTTTTTTTAATTTTAGATTTGCATTTGCGGATTTTTATCATTTTCTGACCATTTTCCCATTTGGATTTGCATTTGCGTACTTGGACGAGCATTTGCGGATTTTGACCTTCATTTTTCCCAGTTTGGATTTGCATTTGCGGATTTTGACCTTCATTTTTCCCATTTGGATTTGCATTAGCGGATTTTGACCTTCATTTTTCCCATTTGGATTTGCATTTGCGGATTTTGACCTTCATTTTTCCCATTTGGATTTGCATTTGCGCACTTGGACGAGCATTAGCGGATTTTGACCTTCATTTTTCCCATTTTGGATTTGTATTTGCGGATTTTGACCTTCATTTTTCCCATTTGGATTTGCATTTGCGTACTTGGATCAATATTTGCGGATTTTGACCTTCTTTTTTCCCATTTGGATTTGCATTTGCGTACTTGGACGAGCCTTTGCGGATTTTGACCTTCATTTTTCCCAGTTTGGATTTGCATTTGCGGATTTTGACCTTCATTTTTCCCATTTGGATTTGCATTTGCGGATTTTGACCTTCATTTTTCCCATTTGGATTTGCATTAGCGGATTTTGACCTTCATTTTTCCCATTTGGATTTGCATTTGCGTACTTGGACGAGCATTTGCGGATTTTGACCTTAATTTTTCCCATTTTGGATTTGCATTTGCGGATTTTGACCTTCATTTTTCCCATTTGGATTTGCATTTGCGTACTTGGACGAGCATTTGCGGATTTTGACCTTCATTTTTCCCATTTTGGATTTGCATTTGCGGATTTTGACCTTCATTTTTCCCATTTGGATTCGTATTTGCGGACTTTGACCTTCATTTTTCCCATTTGGATTCGTATTTGCGTACTTGGATCAGCATTTGCGGATTTTGACCTTCTTTTTTCCAATTTCGGATCTGCATTTGCGGATTTTGACCTACATTTTGCCAATTTTGGATTTGCATTTGCGGATTTTGACCTTCATTTTCTCATTTGAGATTTGCATTTGCGGATTTTGACCATCTTCCCATTTGGATATGCAATTGCGTACTTCGACCAGCATTCTTTCCATATTGGATTTTCATTTGCGTACGTATTTCGAGCTGCATTAGCGGATTTCCTTCGACATTTGCGTATTTGGATCTGCTTCTTTACACCTCATTTGAACGCATGCAAGTCGTGTTTGGATTCTTTCGTGCCAGCATTTTGAAACTGCTCTTTCTGGGATCGTCTGAACCGGAAGAACGGCCAGCTAGGTGAGTTACTACTTTTTGTTACTTAATCAGACATCTAGAAACAAGGTGTAGGGTGTAAATGACGCTAACATTGTAATTTGTCTCCTTTTCAGCAGAGTCCACCGGTTAATGTTGCTCGGTGGACCGTGAGGAAAGTCAAACAAGATGACAAAAGAAATTATGTGATATCCTGATAACTGATATCCTTTCTCTAATAGCCTGAAATATTCCAGCCAGGCCATTTGCGGACTGATTCTAATTGGCACTCAGTTTTGGTAACCTTGACGCTCATCCTGACATGCCCATTAACAGCTTTTGCACGTTACGTTGAATTTTCAGGCCTTGTGTGCACTTCGCTCAAATTCCGCATTACATGTAAAAAAAGCAGTTGCAACAAAATTAATTGTTTTAAGTAAGAAATATAGAAGTGTCAAAACCTGAACTGGTTTAGTTCCCAAATTGTGAGCCAAGTGATACTCTAGACTTGAAACATTCCTGTTCGGTTGGTTCTTATGTGCATGTGTGGTTGGTGGTGAGCAGGATGACGTCCCAAATTTCCTCAGCAATGGAGGTACACCTTGACGTGGTGCTGGGGCTTTTGCTAAGATGCCTCCCACAAAATCAAGTAAACAACAACGTTAAGCTGTGGTCTACTACAAAGGAGGGACGGTCTTGCAAGGATTGGATGCTCATTACTCGTGTTAGGTGTTAACCTTCACCTAACACTCGTGTTAGGTGAAGGTTAGACATCTAAGTAATGAGACGCGCCAAAAACCAGTTACTCGAGCATTTAGATTTGATTTTGAAAACACCTCCTCATCGAGAGACTGCATTTAGCTATAAGCTAGCCGTCATCTCCCAACATTCCAGGGGATGGATGAAGGAATGAAGGATGGGTTGAAGAATGGATGGACTGGATGTCCTCACTGTTCTGCCATACCTGCTTGAATACAGTAATGAAGTATTTAACTTAACAGAATCAAGACACACTTCCAGACGACTTACTAATAGACGAAGGATATTTAATCGAACGTTCAATGACTATTTTGGGTCAACATTACAACTTCTGTCAGTTTCAACTCTGTCTTACTGGTCATGTCAATTCAGAGACAAATATGTTTGAAATCCATTTCTTTATCGATATTCCATTCAGTCAATACATAGCAACTGTGTCAGCTGACTTAATAGACAACCAAATAGGCCACATGGAGAGTAATCCCGTACACTAGTGTCTAAAGATTAATTAAGTACTAACAATTCATTTTTAGTCGCGAGAAATGGCACAATAAACGTGGTTTGCGTCTTCCGCAATCACACTGGGCCACTCTAGATATGTTTGAGTTGGATTCTGTTTTACTCCACCCTAAAAGTACTGAGAATGCCTACGAAGTTGAGATACATGTAGGCCTTCTCCGAGAAGATGTAGCAGTCCTGGCCCTCATCCATGCTCGGGTGCCTGGGGACGTTGTACCCGGCAGCGTACTCGACGACAAGGCCCTCTTCAACCGCCAGGTGGAGTTTTTGAGCTAGGCGCGGTCACCGTTGCGGTCCATCCCGGTGCTGACTGCGATGGTGCCCTCCAGAGGAAGGCCAAGGTCGAGCTCTTAGTAGTCGTCAGTGAGGGGTTGATCACTACGGAGACAAGAATGATTCATTATTACCTGCATGAAAAATCGAAATCTTTAAAATCCAATACGCCATCATTTTTGGTGTGGGTAACTGAGAGAGAGTTGTAAATAATTTAATGCAAATTATGCAAATTAGGACTTAATTTGCATAATCAAGGAAACAATTCTATAATTATTGTTTTATATAATAGTACTCTTATACATGTAATTTAATTAATATGTGGCAGGCGGAACATTAACAGATACAAATTATGCAAATGATGACATAATTTGCATAATTAATGTGAAAATTCTGTGACTCCTTACTGGTGAATGATGAGAATTTTATTTGTGACATGCGTAAGTTACTTAAAGATTAACACCACTATGCATATATTATGTTATGAAATCATTTGCATAACTAGATAGAAATATTAGCGGTTGCTAATATAGACAGGTTCGCGTTGTAGTGTAAGCTAAATCAGCTAAGGTTAAGATTGCACAACGGACGTGCCCCATGACCTTCGACCTTTTGGGGGTCATGCAGGCGTCAACAGCGCCCTCCCTACGCCTCGCCCGTCCGTTTTCGTGGGCAAATTTCTGCTTTTTTTTAGAGGTTTCGGGACCTAAAAACTCACACCAGGGGGAGAAATAAGCCACATACGTTATTTTCATGGTAAACATCGCTAAAATGGACCAGCTGTATCACACCGAACGGCTTGTTACACTCAATCTTTGCACATTTGATTGCAGGAGTTGTATAATAAAGTTGAACACACCACAGCTTCAAGGCCACATACTCCTGTTTACCTGAGGGAGTATCGGTGTATGTAGCGCCACAAGCTGTGTCCTTGAGAGTGCTCAGACTGCCAACTTTGGCCTGAGGTTATGGCGAAGGGAAATGAGGTCACGGAGAACAGAACAGATTCGGTGGCACTGCGTTTTCCCTGTTTAGACGGGAATACGAAGAGATACAGAAAATGTGCTGTGTCTCAGCCCTTTCAATGCAGGATGATTTGTTTGAAAAATCTCCGAGAGAGGATAACTAAACAACCATTTGACGGGTCGTCGTGATTTTTTGTATGTAGGTAGCTTAAGTGATGCTTGACACAATTAAACTACAATTATGCAAATCAGGATCTAACTTTCATAATTAATGTGGACATTCTATAAATCTGCTTTATTCCATATTAGGGCTATGAAACACTTGTGACATATGTAATTGAAAGCGACAAAATCATTGGCAGATATTGATTATGTAAATGAAGACGTAATTTGCATAATTAATGGGAAATTGGTACAATTTTATGTTGGTAACTGCTGGAGACATAAATCGTCCGTCTTTGCTCTCTTCCAAGGAATACCACTATCACTTGCCTTAATGCATATTTGTTACGTGAATGCGTGGAAGCTGTAAGTATAAGGTATGGAGAAGTACAACAATCATCCTCAGGTAAAGTGAAATATGGTGCTTAAGCTTTTCAAGTCAAGTATACATTGCGATCTTCGTCTTCACTTCGCGCGCTGATAGTGATACGCAAACCCCCTAGGTCCGCTGCGCTCGTACAATCGGCCTGTTCTTCTAGTACTGCATGGGTGCCATCTCTTCTGTAACGGGGTGGTTCAGGGTT
>NW_017804131.1:1917964-1953252 GCF_001625305.1 Branchiostoma belcheri
AGAAAACATGATACACCTATATGACCCTTATGCATAATGCATCTAAACATGCATTAGTTATCATGGCACCTGCACGTTCTCTGGTTCTCAATATGGTAACGACAGTAACCTACAGGTGTATCTGTAACCTTAAAAACGTCCCGTGTTATCTTGTACTCGCTCTGACGTGCTAATAGGCTTCTGTGTCCCAGTTTTTTTTCTCGGTGAACCCAGGCTACAGAGACGTGACATATTCCCGCTAGTCTTATCTCAGTACGTGCCATATGGTTTCCGCCAATGACTGGGCCTCTCCTGGGTTTACAAAGGTCAGAGTCATTCGTGCGAATACGTGTTGCCACGTGCACCCTCTGCCTCTTGTGTATTCATAACACTTCAATAAGTGTCTCTTTTACTCGGCGTCTACCTCAGGAAGCCTTTCAAGTCTCTCCGCGTTGCCAAGAGGCGGCCTGACATTTGAGTACTTTGGGATTCAGGCCGTCACTCCTTCTAAACAGCATTACATTCCTGCAACCATAGGTCTATTCAGAGAGCGTAGAATATTAGATTTGGAAATCCATTGCAATTTGTCAGCCCTGAAGGTCATTTCATCAACGATTGGGACTTTCGTCAGCTAAAAAGAGGAGAATGGAATGAACGATGTTCGTCTGCTGAATTTCTAAGTACTCTACAGAGTTATGACAGGAAAATGAAGTTACAAAAGAACTTTTACTGTTCACACAATTAGACATATCAAGACAGGCAAATTACTTACAGTTGTTTGTACAATAAGCTTATAACATGTTGAAATGTCATGTTACTATCAAACAGGTTAAGCGGTACACGGGTTACAAAAACTGCCCCTTTTTTCTGTTATTGAACAACAACAGTATTTTACAGTCACCAGTCATTTTCAATGCTAGTTCTTAACGTATAGTCAAAAAGTCAATAAATGTCATCACGTTTTTGCTGGGCAAGTTGAGTAGAAACTGGAAAGAGCGAGGGAACATATTTACAACTGCATTCACACAACGCGCTACACTACGTATACAGAAGAACAAGATGGCCTTTAAATTTCGTCAGTTTACTGCCACGTACAATGATGTACATGTACCTGCATACGTACACGACTACAGTATCATTTGCCAGCCGTTCTTCATGTAACATTGTAAGTATAATAAAACCCTCATGACAATATCACGTCACCTCATATTGCTATGTTACTTTCAGATTTATGCCTGGACTTTCTTTTATGGCATGTGGAAAGATAAAATCCGTACATCGATGTGGCACTGCATTATGGACATCTTAGTGTGATATAGATGTGGAAACTGTAGACATTTCTCAGCGGATATCGCTGCCGGCCGAGCCTACATCGATCTGTACAGCCCATTTTATTGAACATACTACTGAATTAGTACTTCTTAATGTCATGGATTATTTGCCATTAGTACGTCAAACAATAGAACAGCCCCACTTTATTACACATTTACAACGGGTATTCCTTAAGCGACTCCCATTCCATCCTGTCTAATGCCGCTCGGGTGATTCTCGTACATCTTTGCTGTAGGAATGATGGAGTGGGACGTTTTCATGCATCGTGACGGACGTACTCGAGTACTCTTCCTGCTTCCCCCTGGATGTTAGATGCTCAGCTTGCCCTTCCCTTCAATGTTTGTAAGCTGTGCTGCCACTGCCTTTTTAGCTGCAGAAAGCAAAGAATCATTAGTATTAAGACAAAATGTATCTTTAGGGAGCCAGTATTACGGTGGAGCCTTCCAGTCTGTGAGAGATGCGCCTTGGTGCGCCAAGGTTATCAGTGACACCGCTAACAGATGTCGAGGGGATTGAATTAAGCAGTTAAAATAACACGGTAAACGACACTCGGAACAATATCTAGGAGACACATTTGTGCTTCTGCAATGTAAGGATATTGTTTGAAAGGAGCATTGGTCCCTTGTGTCTTATAGTGCGAGTTATAATTTACTGGATGGTTTGGCATGCGTCAGTGCGTGTAAGTGCGTTATCCCTGCACGTTTTTTTATATCTATCTGAAGAAAACCATGCACGCAATTATAGTGATGATATACAACAGACAAGACACTCCCTACCCTCTGTTGTCGGCAGAAACACGGCGTAGTTTGAAGGGAACAGGCCTATCCTTCCCTTCAGGTACCCCAGGCACCAGCCGCCATTTTCTCCCTCCAGCACCTCGATGACGTCATCAATGTCGAGCTGCAGCTCGTTCTCGTCTGTCGGGGAGTACGGGTACAGAACCCTTGCAAACCGTCTGTCTGTAGAGGGGTAGTACACGGCGTGTTTACAATAACAACTCAAACTACGTAGCCTTTGACTTTGGCTTTATTCGGATCCACATTTAGCATACAAAACTGCAGCTTTTCTTCCTGTGGTCCTTCAAACACACATACGACATACAAGGGAATACACAAAACATAAAAGCATTGACAATAATACTAACACACAACTTAAAATAAGGCTATATACATCATTACCAGTTCATTTTATTCCAGGCAATAGACATCCTATACAAAAATCTCCCTTTCTGGGCATTTGTTCGGGGTTTAGGAAGGCGGATGTTGGTAAGAAAGAGATATATGTCTATGTGCCAGCAATAAATCTTTATAGATAAATCGAATATATAGAAAAACATTGCATTGGTAAAGTTAACGGTAAAGATACCTTGGCCTTTCTTGTTTTTCCGAAGGGTTCCTATCCCTGTATTCAATGGAGACATCTTCGGTTTGTCTGTGTTGGTAAGAAAAGAGGTACGTGTTTTATGTATGTCCCACGTATATTGTCATAAATGTTTGTGTGTGTCGTCCAGTACGGGCCATGATGATCTGCAATGTCACTTGTAAATCTTAGTGTACTTTGAGGTACACAGTGTCAGCTGTACGTTATGTTTCAATACATACCTGGTGGTTTGGGGCCGTCTGTGGTAGATGCTGCCGCTGCAGTCTTGTCTTCAATGGCGCCCTCACCCCTACCGATGAGGTTGTAGTAGAACGCAAACTTGTTCCTTTCCTTCTCGTGTTGTCGCTTCCTGATGTAGCAGCCCAGGAGGACCAGACACAGGCCCAGCCACAGACACCCCACCAACACTCCAGTGGCGATGGCGATCGTAAACATGTCCAGCCCTTTCGTCGGCGCTGTGATGGAAAATCACAAGGAAAGTTGAGCCTCAGATAAAATCGACTTACTGATGTATAAAATGCAGTTAAAATTGACGATTGCTCACAAATGAAAACTCAGATAAGTGTGCAACTTGAGCTATAAACCCATTTTATGTGTTGCAAAGTGTCTTTTAATTCCCGTTCATCATAAATATACATTCAAACCAATCTGTTATACAAAATGGAACGTTATTCAAGTCTCTAGGCAGTAGTATATATGACAAACTAGCTAATGACTTACAACCTGACTTGCATACAAATATGAGATATTTGGCCTTGAACCTACGTCTGACTGTCACAAATAGGGCCTTAGAGTCGCCATCACCAATGCCGTTTGTAGCTGAGCACTTGTAAGATCCCGTGTCGTTCATTCTAAGGACCTCGAAGATTTGTGAGCAGGCCCGCAAGTTGTGGGGCAGGTTCTGCGGCTTGCAGGGTAGACGGACGCCGTCTCTGGTCCATGTGACGTTAGGGAGGGGGTAGCCGTCGGCGATACACTCCAGGGTGAGCATGTCATCCGCTTCGGCGATCAGAGACTCTGAGATGCGCGTCACACTCGGGGGATCTGGTAGGATTAAAAATGACATCGACTGAAACATGTGTTCCTATAGTATGGCAATAAATCATCACAAAAGGTAATACACGAAAACAAAGCAGTCATGTTACCTAAACATTGTATATACGGACTATATGGATGGTCTTATACAAATACATAATGTATGGGACTAGAAAAGCATAGAGGAGGTCCTATTCTGAACAGAAAAAGATAAGGAAAAATGTTTATATTGCAAATTCGGTCCAGTGAAGTTTTTTTAGTGTAATAATTTTACCACACTTCCACTATTTCTGTTCTTATTTGCAAATGGCACAATGTACACAAGGGCCCGGGGATAATGCAAAAACAACTCCATTAATATGTCGATGTGATTCCGATACGCTTAGTTGGTCACTGTCACAACATCCATCACTGTCTGTAATATAGATGCCTTTGAAGTGTACCGAACGTGAGCATACGCGTGAACATAACGTGATGTAGGTAAATATCTACACCTACACAGAACTTTCAGGGTCAGACTGGCTTTGAGGGGGCGTGAGGAGGCCGGGTGTCGGACCACGCACGTGTACCTCCCGGCGTCCATCCTGTCCACAAATCGCACGACCAGAGCCGGCACCTTCATGGACCCGCCGGAGTACTTCATCCCGTCTAGCCTCAGGTGTTCTATCGGCATGTTGTCCTTTTCCCACCACAGGGACGTGATGTTGTTGGGTCTCCCGTTGAAGACGGTGCACTTCAGGGTGACGCTTTTACCAGATGTGATGACAAGTGGACCCGGGGGACCGACTTTTACTTCCGGTGGGACTGATGATATGACGACAAAAAGCTTGTTAAAGTTACTCACATGATTTCATAGCTGTAAACATAAAAAGCATACATAGATTTGCATCTTCTACGAGAAAATGATAGCACATCTCAAAACTCTGTGCTTAGCCTTTAATATTTGGTAACAGTGATACGCAAAAGAATCGTGATGAAAAAGGCGTCAACAGCGCACATTTCCTATATATAAGCGTTTCCATGCTTAAGGGGAATTTCGAAGTTCCTATTCAATCCTCTGCCACTCTTTGACTGTATCTAATGTTTAAGAATGGGATTTTCTACTCAGTTACGAAGGATATTAGATAGATGCAGGGAATCCCCAGAGTGCTATCCTGCCTGAAGGCGGCTAAGAAACCTGAGCTGTGATTTATCTTCTCGCCGCACCGTGTTCAATTTTCCGAAAAGGTCACGTCTTTCAAGAGATAAACGCGTCTTAGTCTAAAATCCATATTCCAACTGAACAAGAACAGTTAATAAAAATCAGCCCACCCTCGGGTGTACATAGCGCAAAATTAGGTCTTCAGGCAAGAGCGGATTTACATTATCTACCTTCATCCGCTGATGAAATTGGCTGGAGGATAAGTTTGTGGCAGGCAGTGACATGATGGGAGGAATATTTATGTGGGAAACGCGACTGTTCCACGACGTAAGCCAGCAGCAGTATCTGTTATTGCTAGGATGTACGATAACGTCAAATAGACCAACATATGTGACTATCTCATGATTAGTTCCAAGTACCATATATACCTCCAGGACAAGCGTAGCCATGCATAACCGTAGATCACGCATTCGTACAAGGTGATATGACAGCTGTAATGAAGGATTGGATGATGTTGTGGAGCCTGAGGCTACCGCAAGATAACATCTCTACGTCTAGAAGACGGATCTTGCTGTCATTTTGTAGTCTTTACCGGACTAACTACGCCGGCTATATGGAGAATAATTTTCCCGCGCAGTTATCTCACCCTTACCACGGCTAACTCCCCTGGCCTATTTTTGACCCCATTTTCGCCAAATTCCACTATCCATACACCCCCAGGAAGATTGGGTATACGCTGCATATTTTGTTGGAAAATGGTGCAGTAAATATGCGGATGTGAGTGAAAGCCGGTAGAGTTGATGTAGTCTTGTCAGTTCTCTTGCTTGCTGATCTGTATTCTGTCGGATGAACAACTCAATTGATTGACTGGGGCACAATTAAAATAAAAAGGGCACCAGTAATTTGCCATTGACCTTCATGCGTCCCATTGAAATGGGATGTATTTTGAATATGTCACGAATGTCATTATAATGTCATGTTGTTGTTAACTGTAAGGCAAATGTGATAATGGAAAGTCGCCATCTAGGCTGCTCGTAATGTCTTCTCGAGAATGCACTCAGAGAGAATTCTCTGAGTGCATTCTCGAGAAGACATTACGATTTTCGTGTCTATGTAAGTACAAACCCACCTTCTTGCATTTTGTGTAAACTATCAAATGCTGAAGTTCTATGAAATAAAATTTCAAACATGGCCATGAATATTCAGATAATATACGATAGCATAAGTGGAATCATCCGACTATGGGTGTCATCTGTGGATATAAATCTGTTTACGCTGTATCCTAAAGCTCCACCCATGAGCCTACTAGCTTTTGACTCACCTAACACCACGAGCTCAGTGATCGCCTCCTCAGTTCCCAGATCATCCGTCATGATCTTCAGGAAGTATCTGCCGGCGTCGCTGGAAGTCGCCCTCATGATCCTCAGGGACGCCTGATCCTCGATACGCGCTCTGCCGGCAAACTGTCCGTAGGACTTGGAGTTTCCTAACAAGGGGTTATAGGTGTAAACTTGTGTAGCCTTCTGGTCGTCGTCTCGTTTGATCCACTCGATCAGGTTCAGCTGCCTGGTGGTGGTGTAAGTTGCCGGGATGACGACATCCTCCCCGGCAATGGCGTTGACTTTGGCCGGTAGCGTCAGCTGCAGTCCCGTCTGTGCATGAGCCACTAGAAACATATACTGTAGTAGTTAACCATTTAGGTAAAGCACAGTCATTTAGCTAGAATTTGCACATAAACATTTTTCTGTCCTGATTTTTTGCTGCGTCCACACATTAAGTTTAGCTAACTAGAAATAATGGTTATATGATAAAGTTTTTGTTCTGTGTAAGTTTACATCGCAACCATGTGTTAATATCCCTCAGTCCTGCTTGGTCACCTACAGCTACCCCCTCGCTGAATATTCACGTAGAGGGCAACCCTAATATATCAACACAGTCTATAGACTCTATCGATTCTTTGAAAGGTCAAGACAGCATTAAACCCTTCAATCTAAGCGATAGTAAAAAGTAATTTTCGTCCTCTTCAATATTAACTCGAGGCGGACACTCCGTGTTATGTTTGAATATTGCGATTGACAATCCATCTCGTCTTGCTGACCCTCCCGACCGCATCAGGCAGATACGCAGAATGAGATAGATGCTACTTCATCGTGTAGGTAACCCCATCATCGCCATAGATTAGCCCCAAATCGATTTCTCTCCCTTCTCCCGAGCAATCGCCATCCGTCATCTTTCTCCTCTGTTCATCATAGTGATGACAACCCCTAAAAGGAAGCCAACTCATACAGCTTAAAGAGTGGTCGGAAGCTGTCCCAGTGGCTTGGCGCCAGTAATGATTACCTTGTCGTCCTAGAAGGGCACATAAATTTTAGGGAAAGTGCGAAGTTCTCCCCATGGCTGTCTATTATCTTGATTGGATATATTCTGTACCCGCATGTGGGCGAGAGCCGTATGTGGATTCATATCTAGGTCAAAGATGCACATCAAACACATTTCTCTGGGAACCCGTGGAATACTAACTAGCGTCAAGCGATCCATCTTACCTTGTGCAGATTGGATGTTATTCATGCAGCAAAATACTTGATTTGTTTTCGAGGCTACGTAATTAATGGCCTATTCCTGAGAGGCATTGCTTCTTAAAACAAAGTAGACGGGGAAAATATCAGAACAGGGATTCCTATTACAGTTATTCATGTATTCTCAATACCAATTTAAGTTATATTTGAAGATAGCGATGGGAAATCCCCAGCGTTCAACAGCAGCTAGTAAGAATTTGAACCACGGCACGCGCGTAAATTCCCAGGCGAGAATTACAAAAAATTAACGAGGCCGCCTTTAACAGCCCTGAAAACAATGGGAACAATCATCCGCATCTAATACCAAAGACGATTCGCAACGGTAAGCAATTATCATTTCTGCGCTGGAAACGCATGGAAATAGCTTTATGGGCACAATTATCTCGTTCTTTGATTCAGGGACCAAGAAAATTACATGCCTCCGGTAATTAACCTGGCTATTGCTGTATAATGGGGCTTTTATCAGCCATACCATCTGGCGGGGAGATTTTCGATTTTCTGCACTACTTTGCTACATCCCACACAATCGAACCCCTAGAATCTTTGGTCTTAGTTCTTCTAAAGCCATCCGTATACTTTAATATCGTAAGGAGCTTTTCATCAGAAGATTTTAGTTGGGGTTTTGACATTAAGCATAGATGTACTTAATCAGTTATTGTGGTGTATTAGTTTTCCACGCACGTGCCTCATTACGATGAGCCGTTGCTGTTGCATCCTATTATAAATTAATGCGATTTACCGCCGAAATTGCTCGAGGAGTATCGTCATTGATCATCGCATTGAGGTGACAAGATGGATTCTCTGCAAAAACAAAACCACGGAACAACGTTTTTCTCTCTCTCTGGCATAATATCGCTTTGCAGTGAGACCGATGCACAGTATCAAATTTACTGTGTTCACCACAGGCTATTTTTATTGTATGCATTATTATAACCTGCTGAATGAAACCATAAAAATCACAATTTTGGAATGATTGGTTTTTAATTGCCGAGTCGCCAGCCTTTAATATTTTATGTGGTCTTAAGGGAGATAGGGGTGTGAATACTGAATTACTGATATTCTGCCAAACGTTAGCGTCTTAACTAAGGTACCGATACAAAATATTCACCGAGGGAGAAAAATGTACATCAAGCGGATTGAGAATCGATAAGCACGACGTTAAAATGCATTTTCACAACATGCTCTACGTTAAACATCGACACAATCAGTTATCCTGATTGTCAGTTTCGGTTTTTCAAAACCATTAGTTGTTAGCTGCGCCTAATGGATGTTTTAATTTCAGGAGCATTAGATCTATTCCCACCAGGAGGGCCCAGACAGGTTACAACGCGTCGCGACGGGACGGCAGGAGATTTCACGTCTTAAACTTTTTTGTTGTTGATGTATAGTCTGCCATCTGTTCCAGCGATAGGCTAACTTCCCAGCCTCCAATATCTTCCGGGAATTCACGATCAGGTGTTTTCCAATGCCAGGAAACATTGACTCAAAGTGCGCTTCCTTATCACCGTTTCTACCTCTCGTTTTCATTCCTTAGCGGTATTTACTAAGCCATTTTGGCCCGTCTTGAGTACCCGATTGCCCAATGATTGCACGAGATGAACATTTCCAGGAAAACCTATCAGCCCGTATCCTCGTAAAGCATCCTTTCAAAACGAAATAGGCTAATCGATTTGTAAGGGGGAGGGGTAAGTCCGTAACAACCGCTGTTTCATCTAGGATAGATTTCCTCGGATAAAACTCTTTAAATAGACTGGTCAAGCCGAATCAATATCTAGGCAGGCCCAATGAATTGCCTTGCATATTTCATGATGACAGGACATAGTTTTAGGATAATGTGGTGTAAACTAGGTTAACAGTACAGTAATGAAGCGGTTGCACCATCTAACATAGACTCAAATTACTTCCAGAAGCTTCCGTTAGTTTAACATTAGCTTGAGCTTTTTATTTCGCCATTCTGTGTTCAAAGACTCGTGTTGCAATCCTAACTATCTATCTCACATTGAGGGATCAATGTGGGTTATCTGTCTATAAAAAGCCTAACATCACAAGATATCTCCAAAGAGGGAATTTGGACCTAATCACTTATGAATTTCATAGAATTCTATCTTGAATCTTAGATGATTTGTATTTTCTTTGTTTCAAATGGTACTTGCTTATCCTCTTTCCCCTCGGATTTTATTGATGCGCACGTCCACCCATGTATGTTTCTTGCCTGGAGGACCTTCACTCCTATTGGATAGAAATACATTAATCTTTAGCGATCTCCCTTCACAAGTAGCCGATGGACCACATCTTTGTACATCATTCTGTGCCCTCGGGTTACTTTGGAGTCCAGCGTGGCTATCTGAAGATGATAGCCCGCTGTCGTAAAGCGTGGCTACAGGCAGGGAATTTTGTGTGTTTTCGATTTAATCCAGGCTCTTCTTGTTCACGTATAGGAAGATAGATAATGTTTTGTTTCTTTTATCACTAACAAGGAAACCAGTTGCAGTCCTGGCGTGAATAAAGCACATTTCAAAGCTCTCCCCCTTATCGCTAGTCTGTTCGCGGCGGACTGCGGGTGGCGGACGGGCTGTCCTAGCGGAGATAAAACAACTTGAAAAGGGACGACACCTCAAAGGTTGTCGTGTTCATGTCAACAAATCCCACGTGCTCTTTACGGGGTTTTAATAGATGAATTTCCTTTCTTCATAGCGTGTGTATCCCGGTGATGTGTCAACAGGAGGTCTCGCTCTTGCTGTTCTACATGAATTATTTATAGGAAAGGGACGTAGAAAATCATTTTCTTCCTGCCTGCCATGGATCTGTAAATTTCCGCTTTCCGTTGGAATATGTTCATTTGCTAAATCGATCTCTGGTCTATTTAGATTCCTGGACAGTGACTTCCAGGAAATACATCACTGTCCATTTAGGATCGTTAACACCCGATGTGTCGAAGAAAGGCATCAATAATCCAAGCAGAATTGCTCCTACAATAACACCAAGCGCCCACAGTAAGCCTCACGAAACGCTGGCTCAGGGAATCATAAACTTAAAATTTACAGCAGAAAGTGTTATACTGTCAGGCAGAGGGCATCCGATATAGCTAGAAAACTATACTGTTTGGAAAATGCCCAGATAAAATGGCTCGTATCTTGGTTCAACAGCCTCACTGGCTACAACAACATAATTTGTACCCTGCCGGAGATAACAGCTCTATCTACCGTGAACGCCGCTTCAGCAGTAGTCTAAAAAGATGATGACCATTTGGAATAAGTACTAGTTCTGTCTTGATTTAGATGGTAAAATGATCCACCACGGTTCTGTCTGTATAATTAAGAAGGATTTCCGTGGACCGTGTGTGTTGCCGAAGATTAGGCAACCGCATCGTTTGACGGGCTAACCGAAACGGACCACAACAATAGACATGTACGCCCGCATCTTTTGACATATTAGTCACACTCTCACCGTCTGCACGCTTCAACAAGGCAGCAATGCACGGGATGATTCAAAGCAAGAATGATTCTACAAATACATGAAATTACGAACGATCAAGACACAGTACTGTATCTAAGAGCTTGTTCGTAAAGGAAATGTCCAGGTCTTTTGCTTCATTCAACGGTTTTACTCATAGCTGCAAGAGGATTGACACTAATGCCCTTTTTGAGCTAGCAAAACAGTGAGTAGACAGAGTAAATCTAAAAATGTTTTCGCAGTCTGTGGCACCTCCGTGTGATAAAAACTAACATGAGACGAACTGATACTTACCTTGTAACGAGAAAAAGAAGGTAAGCAGCGTTCCTAAACCCCAGGCTGCATGCATCGTTCCGAACATGGTTGTTTCCATTCGGGAATCCGCTCAGTAAGCCTGAGAAGAGCTCAGCTCCAACAGCCCCCAACGGAAGCTTCGTCGTTATGAGGCAAACTGTAACGCGTAAGTACCTTCTTCTGCGCTCCTTACTCAGCCACCAGTTGTATTCAATAACGCGTTACGACCTAATAGCATACGCATTTATGCGCATTTTGTATCCTGGGACACTCCATCACCTTCAACTATGCGCGCGAGAAGAGCGCTCCGTCATGTGGAGATGGCTACGCCCAGTGGCACTTCTCCGCCACGCGCCGATCCGTCATCCCCATCCGTACGAATTATCCGATTAATTAGCGCGTTAAGACCGCGAAATGACAGCAGGGCTTCGTCCATGAACATCGATTGGAACTATTTAACTTCATCCATGGCCACACACGCTTGTCAATCAGACAGCGAAGTGCCAGTGAAACTAAACCTCCGGTAATGCCATAAGGATGATCTGGCAGGCAGGCTTTTGTGGCACCAGCTTAAGATATGGTTGATGCATAACGAGATAAAATTATTTATATTTCCCCGTCAATGGATGCCTCTTGATGCGTATTGAGCGCCTGCGGGTGAAGATAAGAATATATAATGACGTGTCATGGAAATAAATTGAACTTGAATGCGATAAATAAGTGTGTATTTCTAATTTATTATCATAGTTGAATATTAATCCGTCTAATTGTAATGAATGTGTTGTGTTAGAATGTCAAAAGTGTAATTAATTGCATCCCTTATCTTTATTAATTGATCTTTTTGATGAAGATAAAAGGAATTTGTATGTCGGTCGCGTACAGATAACAAAGAACATCAGAGGTATCATTTGTCAGGGGCATTTTGTTAATGACATGGAATACAAGAGTTTATGGCTAAGATTAAGGCACGAAATCAATAATACAATATTCCTCTAAGCTAGATAATGTGTGTATTTAGGAGGAACTAAGACAAATGTATTGTCAAGAAAAAATAGTTTGTTGTCGTAGATCATCATAGCTAGTCTTCTCTTCCCATTTATGGTTACCGTAGTGTTACTTGTGGCCACGAGACGCAGACTTGTAACGAACTTCGATATTGGTAGGGCGTCATAAAAACAACATCAATAGGCAAATGGAAACTGGAAAGGGTTTATTAGCTACCGGCAATGCAGGCCTCTTTGAATATTTAAACGGCTCGTAAAATTGAGGAAACAAGCCCGGTGTTGAAGATAGAGAGGGCTGGGCTAAGAAGCAATATCTAATCTCTGGATGCCAATTTCCTTTTACCAGATGGTCCCGACACTCTTCATGCCTTATCTTGTGAAAGTGATGAATCACCTGTCTCAAGGTGGGAGTCATTTTCTTCTAGCTGCTTGAAAGGCAGTGCAAAGTGGTTTTTCTCGCGCAGATACGCTCATGATATTCAAAACGGCTCCATCTCAGATATTCTGACAAGTGAGCCATCGATGGCTTCAAGGGTGTTTGAGAAATATTCTATAAATCTCATTCAGGGAAGTTGAAGTGGCAGGTTTCTATTGATTGCGCCTTGTGCATTCATCCGGTTAAGATGGTCTTTTTATTCCTTATCATTTTCCATGCCAAACGTTAAAGTTCCTCCCAAATATGTTTTATACCCAGAAATTCCAATTTCTACCACTCGATCTAACGTGTCTATATGCTCGTATATATAGCCATGTGTGACAGAACAATAAAAGGTGTGTACTTTTAAGAACCTTATTCAATCCATCGCTCACAAAATTGTCTACACTTTTATACCGTCGCACAGATGTTAATCGACTGAAAAAAAACGTTGGCAGGGAATGTTTTCAATATCATGACCTTAGATATACGTTTCAGTTGTTACATGAAGGGTAGAAATTCAATATAAAGAAGATATAACTTCTGTCAGAGCGAATATTTTACGCTCAATGTCCCCCACATCCCTGGTCTAACAAGAACAGCCCTCTATGGACGTCCGTGTGACCTTTTCTACCCCTTTCATCTGCAGTGACGTCTCGGCAATAAAACCGCGCGTCTATGGATGTTCATTGCCAAAGGAAGCTACTGATATGGAAACATCACAAATGGACAGGTGTCTCCGTGAGTTATCGATGTACAGAGGCAGAGTAGAATGAAGTACAAATCATCGACGTCTTTTGAAAAGGGCCAAGCACTTCAAGGGCCCCTGTATGATTATAATGTAGCACGGGAACCATGATATACTGATTGCATAGAAAATGCTAAAGATTTTCCTAAGCATTGGCGTGCACGTTGGCATACTAATGAATCTCACTGCTAACGACTGCGGCTCGTTACAACAAGTTAACATCGGAATTCCCGAAACATCCTACGTACTCACAGCAAGTGTAGAAGGATGAAGTAGAGTTTCTGCTCCACGAGGAATAAATTTCCCTATGTGTTATATTACTGAACGTTTGAAACACGTAATGGCGTGTAGTTTAAATGTCATTTGACTCATGGATTAGCCCAGATAGGAACCCTTTTTCTCCGGCTCGTGGGAGCCCTTTACCAGGCGCTGAAATCACCGGTCTGTTCCACTGTGCCATAGATTTCCGAAGGCAATTTTCTGGCTATAGAAACGAACCGGTGTGGAACAACTACGAACTGCTGGGTCAGACATATATGTATTGACTATGCATGCTAAACAAGGGCGTTGGAGCGCCATTCATGCAGTAACATGTTTCTTCTTGGCACTGATACATATCACTGTTTAGTGACTGAACAGTCCTCTCCACTGGCACCGGTCTTTATGAGCTCCCACACAAAAGACTTCCTCTAAACGACTGACGGCCCCAAGCTGAGTTATTCCCGGTGATATCTCATTTTCTCTTGGCAGTTTTATTTCCAGACGTAATGTCGGTTGTTTGTGTGCATATTTGGAGCTTTTATTATGTGGTCCACTCTCGTACTTTTGGCAATCCTGGTAGCCCCATGTCTTAAAAATATCGACTGTAAAATATCCCCTAAATGTACACAAATTCAGGGTGTAGAATGTAGCAGTGGGGATAGAATAAATTGGTCTGTATGTGTATGACGGGTATTTGTGTATATCACAGTAACAAAATTCTGTACGTTGGCAAGAAATCACGAGCTTTGCATGGAAGGGAACCCAGCATGCTGAAGGGTACAGTTGCCGAGAAGACTATATTTTCAGTTACGGTGTTCTGCTGAGTTGGTTTACGATTCCTCCGCCCAGGCAGGCAGGCGTTGCAGTAAAAGCGTCGTAAAAATACGTCTCTGTCGATGGTTTTGCCATGAAACCATGCTGGGCGAAGAGGCGAGACGCTGCCAAGAATGGCGGGGGTGGGAAGCAGATATATGAAAATATACAATCGCATGGTGGCGCTACCAGGATCTGCAAGGTTATTGGGAGGGCATGGTACAGTCTCAATGCTGATTTATTCAAGTTAATGAAGTTGTGAGAAATCCGACTCGACCAGGACGCATTTTGTAATCAGAATCTACCAACACAGCAAAGCTACTATTGATTATTTGACGACATTTAAAGATGGAGAGCACTTCCCGTAGATGTTTAACGCCTTTTGCCTGACATACAGAATACTATGGACACGAAAACTTTCTCTACGATATGACTTGCTCTTCATATAAAAACATAGGCTATTGATTTATTTTCCAGGAAGCAATAACGTGATAAGGTTGTCTTCTAAAAGTCAAAGTTCAGTTGTAGTATGAGTTTGGGTGATGAAAATCGAACTCCTTACGTGAAGGTTACAAGGTGGAGAGTGAGGGAACAGGCCAGGAATACTGAACACTGAGGGGTTAAGTACAATTTGGAGGGTAGGCCAAAGATCTAATTTTTCATCACTCCCGTAAAATAAACAGAGCGTGGCGTCGGCACAGCGAGTGCAGACCCCCGATAATTAAATAATAAAATCAGCATAAATCTGTGTGATAAATTGTCAGGTTTTATCTCATATCTTACAGCAGTAAATACATTATGCAAAATTAAAATTCTACAGAAGACAAATACATTTTATTGTGAAATAGGTACCTCGGTGGGCTTATGAATAATCTAGAACAACAATTATCAAGACTGTAGGACATTGTGTATACAGACGGTACAATGGTTAAGCGTTAACACTGTTTTAATGTAGCCCTAGAGGTCTGATATGCGTACGTTTAAGGATTGGGCACATAAAACATTATTTTGTAGTTTTATAGCTTTCAATCTCACAACAACCAACGGTGAAACTATTCAAATCTCTTACTTACTATCGGTCGTGTTTTGCAGCGTGTCAAATGTCACTCGACAAGGTAATCACATACAACTTTACGACATGCCCACCTTCCCTGACCCTGTTACAGGTATTAGCCCTTGTCACATTTTCTCAGTTCTGCATGTCAGAGACAGCCTGGCTGCATTATCAAACAGGACCCGTTCTAATTATGTGTAATCAACTGGTTTTAAGGGTTTTATAATCATAGGTGTGGGGTGTTTTGGGGCTCTTACTAATCTCCAAGCAGATTATGTAAATTGTGGGGCAATGGTTACAGGAGACCAATGGTTACAGACGGCTAATATAGCCCCGTATGATGTATACAGAAACTGCTTTGAGATTAGTTGTTACTTTGTATTCCCTTCCACCCTAAAAACAAATTTAGCAACGTGTATTCGCTACAAACGAGCATCACCATACTCCCATGTGATCCATACAGAATAAAAAAAAAACATATTCGGCATGCATAATAGTCCTGTGGTATTTCGTACCTGGAGTTTAAGAAATTGCACCCTTTAAAGCATAGTTCATCCACGCAACGCAAAAACAAAAGCCAAACAAACTACGGTGCACAAGTAATGGCGTGCACTTTTTTTATTAGATCGTTCATACCTTCAGTGGGGAAGATCGTTTAGGCACCTTTACTAGCACAACTTTAAGAACTTCCAAGTTAAAAGCATTGCCATCGGTCGAGGCGTAAGTGCTCAGCAACATAAATCGTTTTGGGTGTCTTGTGGACGTCAAACGTACCTTATTCAATATAGTCAGATCCTGACACATAGTGTATGTGACCTTCCTGTCCCCCTCGTGCTTTGACAAGTATGTTCTAATGTACACCGCAAATGGAACACGCGACACTTTCAAGAAGCATTTTCACCTACACCGAGCTGCTATTCCCCCGGGAGTAGTCAACCCTCACCAAATGATGTTCACTATTTACACCTTTAAGTCTTAATGGCGTGACTTGCAGCAATTCCGCCGGGTGGGTCAACGTGTGACCCGTAACTTAACAAAAGCCTGTGTTTAATCCTTCAGGCACCTTACCTCTCAATGAGGTCACTACCAGGCGCCTGCACGTAAGCCTATTATCACAGTATTGCTCATCATGAATACCCCCGGAGCACGCGGCATGTTTCCGTGGACTAGGGCTGATTCAATCTTGTGAAAGTCTGTGCGTTAACACCGTCGTTACGGTATCGTGTCAGGAAGGGGCGTTGAATTCACCCAAGGGAAACTTGTTCGCAGTTTGGGTTGACAAACATCCCACCATATTCAGAACTCGCTGCAATACCTGATGTTATCGGCACGGTACATGCTGCGGGGTGCCCGCAACCACTCTCCTGATGTAATCTGGTATGGCACGACAGATCACGAAAGGGGGTTGTCTGTGCCCGCAGGACTAAAACATTTATCAAAGTTGACAACCCTTAACCGACAAGGGAATTAGCCTTTGAAAGGTACTCCATCAAGCAAACCATCAGAATATCAGCGGCGGGCGTTCATCGGTCAGGACTGCCGTCCGAACTATGCCTGGATATGAGGAATCAACAGTGTTCAGAATAGGAGCTCCAACAGAAAATACAGCAGGCTTATTTCTTTCTATATAGTTCTGGGGAATTATTAGTAAAGGGACTTCAAAGGAGGAGACCCCAACACATTGACATACTGCGGTACATTTACCCAGGAGGTGGTAGTGGTGGGTTTGGAGATTGTGCTTCCTTTAAAAAGCGAAGTTTTGCAATCATAAAAAATATTATGACAGATAACACTCCTAACCAAGGTTTGTGTCAGGCTCATGGATCATCCAATGGTTCCTTTCCTTTTTTGGTATTCCCAAACACTGTTCAGAACATGACCTAATTTTCACGATGTGAAAGCATCCACAACGAAATAACTGTTATCATTTAATCGATGGTCATGGTCCATACAGCAGGTTCTAATGGGGATTTGGTACAAAACGAAAGTCGAAAAAAAAATCGTGAATAATGTATAGGTAGCAAAATACCACCAGGAAAAGCTCTGGCTGCAAGATTAAAAAAATACATACCTTTCTATCTATATTCAGATTAATGGACAGAATTTATGGATATGATGTACGGTTATCGGTGCTATTTGAATTTTAAGATCACCGTTGGGTATTTCTGATGGAAAAGCACCCGGAGGATAGAGGAAAGTTATTTGGTTTCCAAGCGAGATAAACGCACATTACAGGCGAGAGAAAACATAAAATGTTTGCACATATATGCATTATAGAGATAATATGATGACATTAGCTAGCAGAAGTAGTGAGTGTGTCAAATAATGACTTTTCTCATCTAGGTAACGACGAAGGGTCTGGTACCATTCATATATGCACTATTTATAATTCGTAAAGTCGTCTTGGTGGGCACAAATACAGCGATAAAAAACGATGTAAAAGACGACATCAATATCATTTAGTGCTTACCTCAAAGTCTTTAGTGGCAACAGTTCATATTTTGGAAGCGACGCCTGGTAGAATGGAAGACAACTGCATCTTTAGCTATAGGAATATTGATACACCTATCAAGTACGAAAAAAATAATAAACTGTAAGAAATAGCAGTACTTATGATACAAACACTTAAAATGCGTGGCTTGTTCATGTTGCAGAAGAATGCTACCTGCATCTGCACGTTATAATTGCTGAGCATGAACCATGCATTCTTTTTTATGATCCCCAGCTTCAGAAGATACAGTGAGGAATGAGTCCGCCAGGCGACGCTTTTATGTTTCTGAAATAAAACAGGCTACAAATGGACACATTTTCAACGTACAAAGGAAATTTGCTGCACATGGAATATGCTTCAGCCCTTTGAGTGATTATACTGTGAAAAGTTTCTCAAATCTGTTTTTAGTTCATATGCAAAGTTGCCCCCCACCCCCGCTCTGTGGCAGTGAAGCTGTGCTCAGTACTGACGTAACCAGCCCCCATTACTATCTTCTCAGAGATTTTCTGAAAGCCTACCAGCTCACAAGCCTCCGGGGCAGAACACGAGGATTTTCCGGCTAACTGTTTTCTTTCAGCCGGTGGCGCCATTCCCAGGCACGGCTCCGTCAGGACGTCGCTACCCGCGTGCCCGTGAACATGCTTCTCCTTTAATGTGCCGGGATTTGGCAGACTTAAGGAGGCATTACTACCATAAACCTCCCGTCTGTGCCGCTTACAAAGCCCGCGGCAGCCTCTGGGAGACCGATAAGTGGTAGGTTTAAGTAGAAGTTTTTAGTGTTGATGATGCGGAAAGTTGTTATTGCCATCACGATGAGATAGGACTTTTAAAAAGGTTTCAATACTAGAAATGTAACATTTGCAAAGCAAATGCATAATGCTTTAGCATATGGTCTGTTCTGTTAATTCTTACTCAATCACATTCATATATATGGTCAGACAGGAGTCTAAATCCCTCCTGCTATAAACATGCAACATTATGTAACCCAACACTAGTTACCATGGTGATATGCTGTGGTTCAGGTCATTGACCTTTCGTGTTTGGAGAAGAGGAAACTGGGTAAAAACAATTGGTTTTCCTTCGGTAAACATAATAAACTACAAAGTACAATAGATGCAGCCACTAGTCATGCATACTTACAAACATTTATTCAAAATGTGTTCAACAATTTCCGAACAAACCCTAGCACGGCGCAAGAGCTAAAACTATTATATACATTCTGTTACATACTAGCATAGCCATACACATAAAGGTAGTTATCACTTACCGATAGGCTAATGCTTTACGGTATGGTCCTATAGTCTAAGTATTACATTGTACGTGCCTTATATTTGGTACCGTCACTACCTCAGGATCACTTGTTTTAAATCAATGATCCCTACTATTCCACTACATGTAGAATTTAGACTGCTATTCCAAGCAGTAGGTACCGGTAGCCATAGTTGTTCTTTTTCACCATCCGTTCATAAGATTTATACAACATCCAGCAAATATGACCATATCCTCTAGCGCTCACTCCCTTGAACAATTTTGACTATTACTCCGACTGTTACAAATCCACCGCACAGTATTTTATGAGAGACTACCCATCTGTCATATGCAACGTAATTTGTTTATGATGCTACATGTACTTACACGACTTAGTGTAGCCTGGTTTCTGGGTTATCTAAATGTACATGTAGCATTCTTGAGTGGTATGAATGTGGTAGTAGAGTAGAGCCTGCACAGCATTATTTCTAAAGTAATCATCGATGTAAGTATGTCACATGAAGGCAGGTGTAACAGCGGAAAAACAGAAAGTGAATACAAGGGGATAAGGCGTTTCAAGACTATCACTACTACGGTAGTTCTAGGCATAGTCAGTTACTAGTAGGTTAACGTTACATGAAGCTGTTACATCAGATTTCCGTGTCTCTCCTTTTATTAGCTTTTCACAATTCACTGTACATTACAATGGATCATGTAGGCACTGTATGTACACGACTTGGGTGGAAATGTGTCGCCAAAGGACGTGCGTCATTTTCACACATAACCAGACTGTGGAGTTTGTGGCTTGACATTTCAGAGATGACATCAGGTGCATTTTAATCAGATGCTTCTCTTGCCGGATTCTTCTACTTCAATAACCTGTCTAGCCACACTTGGTCGCACTGTGAAGAAAAAAAAAACACGTTTAGATGCCTTCAAATCGCATTCTATCATCACAAATATTATTAAATCTTTTTACATAATTCAGAAAATATCAAGTGGTGTCAATACGTTCCGTAGTAATATGATAAACGTAGGAAAAAACAACACATAGAGATTTTTTTAAAAATCTGAAATGGTGAAAAAATGCCATCTATCGTTATCTGTTTTGAAAGGCAGGGTGAGTCCGGTGTTGTTATAAAGCCTGATCATTTGTCACGGCTGTCTCAATATAAGGCAGTCTGGAAAAATGAAGTGGTGCCGAACGTGACAAACAGCAAGGATTTGAAAAGCTAACGTTGGGAAGCCGTTAAGCTGATACTCAACGGAGTCATAATGGACTCCAAAGGAAGATCTATATGCCAGTAGGAAAACGTTATTTTCTAATATATGAGGATTACCGTCGTTGCCTGAGAGAAACATGACGTAGTTGGAGGGGAACAGGCCTATCCTGCCCCTCAGGTAACCCAGGCACCAGCCGCCATCTTCCCCCTCCAGCACCTCGATGACGTCTCCTATCTCTAGCTGCAGCTCGTTCTCTTCAATCGCCAGATACGGGTACAGCACACGGGCGTATCTTCTCTCTGAACAGGGAAATAATCGTGATTGGAATCAAGAAAAATCGGCCATAAAACTGACCTTCATCCAGAGTTCGGCCGTTTGAAGACAACTACTTTGTGCTCCTTTTTTCAGTCAGTCTAGTTGCTCATTTTTCTTTTTAATGTACATTGAGGGCCAAATTGGGGCAAGTGCACATAAGTTTGGAGACACAAAATTTGCAGATAAGCATAAAAGGCTAGGCTCAGCCTCGTAAGCATTTGTTTATCGATCTGAAAGCAGATATTGCTTCTCATTTACATTGTTAGGTTGTGTGTGGCTCTAGCTAGACATTTGCACGTGTTATTTTGTGCCGTTGATGCTTCTTAGATGAAGGAATATGAACAATGGGATATTCAACGTACGTTTACCTTGTCCTTTCTTTGACTTCCGCATGGTGCGAATACCAGTGTTGACTGGCGTGGGGTTCCGCGGCTTTTCTGTACAAAACAACAACAACAACAATAAACCCGGATCAGTTTGATATGTGAAAGTAAACAAAAATAAGTTAGAGGTAATGATATTATTACAATAAAACAATAGTTTAAAGGAAATACTCCCA
The DNA here is from genome assembly GCF_001625305.1 of Branchiostoma belcheri. Lineage (NCBI taxonomy): Eukaryota > Metazoa > Chordata > Leptocardii > Amphioxiformes > Branchiostomatidae > Branchiostoma > Branchiostoma belcheri. The sequence goes on from NW_017804131.1 coordinate 1,939,287, forward strand.
ACAATACTGCGCAATGGACCTCCGCTCATCACCAAATCATTTATATTCAGACCTGGAAGTTTTGGGACCTCCTTTGGCGGTCCATCAGTGTCTGAAGGGTCTCTCCTGCCCATGTTGTAGTAGAATGCAAATTTGGTCTTCTCTGCCTGATGCTGACGCCTCCGCATGTAGCAAACAATCAGGAAGCAGCAGAGACCTAGCCACAGTAGTCCCACCGTCACTCCCACCACGATGGCGATGGTTCGCATGTTCATTCCCTTGTAGGGAGCTGTAAACATACAGGAAATATATATTCTCTGGATGTTAGAATGCTATTGAACATCTAGAATGCTAATGAACAATCTAGAAAACTATGTATAAAATGTAAGGCCACACCAAGTAAATTTTATGGATGACGTCCGCGCGCGCATTGATTTTGGCCTGTTCCTAGAAAAAAAAAGAAATTCCACTTCCTGTAACTATGACCAAAGAGTCACGACAGTGTTGCAAATCGTCAGATTGACGTGAAACCCGTAACGCGAAAACAGGACAGGACGACAACTGCTATTCCACCTGATTTATTGCTGTTTTGATGATGAATAAAAGACTTCTTGCTTGTTACACTGTGTCACCTCATTCAATTTGTGTCCTAACATTTGTCGTCTCTTAGTATATTTCTAATCTAGGCATCTTGTTTTTTAGGACCCTTCTTGTTTTTTTTTCGCCCTCTCGCATTAGATTTAGGGTCCCCAAAGGACGTCATCCATAAAATTTACTTGGTGTGGCCTAAGACTGTACTAGGTACATTAACAATTAAATATTTATAACAAAATCAAGGAGCGGAACATGTAACGAAACTTCTTAACGATTTACTTTGCCCACCACCAAATGATATTGTTTGCAATTATGCTAATCCCCTCCCCCACATCACAGGCAGGCAGTTTTTTTACGTATTAGGAGGACAAATGCCAATGTACACTCACGTTGTGTGGTAATAAAGGCAGACTTGCTGTCAGCCGCCCCTATACTGTTAGCGGCCGTGCATTTATAATTCCCGCTGTTATTCGACCGGACGTCACCAATGGTCAGCGTGCTTTGACGAAGATTTCTCGCGAGAGTTGATGAACGAGACTTCAGCTGGACGCCATCTTTGGCCCAGGTGATGTTTGGGATGGGGATACCTTCCGCGATGCACTGTAGGGTCACGTGCTCACCGTAGTAAGCAGTAAACGATTCTGTCATTCTGGTAACAGACGCCGGATCTGTGGGCGAAAATTAATTTTAAAAATGTATGTTTTACCTATGAATTTGCCATTGCTACTTCAAATACTTCCAACGATTTCATATATTGCAACCACATACACCTCACATGTATTTTTCACCCATGAATGTGCCCTTGGTACTTGTTTATCTTCAAATACTTCCAACGATTTCATATATTGCAACCATATACGAGTACAACCCACATTCTAGATAGTCTTGGTTGCTCCAGGTAGTGACGTTGATACAACCATACATGGTGTGATTAAGCGTACTTACACAGTACCCGCAACGTCAGGTTAGCCTTCAGCTCCTTTGTTGACGCCGGGTGTCGGACCACGCATGCGTATATCCCAGCATCCATCCGGTCCACGTAGCGTATGGTCAAAGATGGCGTCTCCAAGTTTCCTCCCGAGTATTTCGGCCCGTTGAGACGTAATGTGTCGATGGGGACATTCCCTCTTTTCCATATGAGAGAGGTTATATTTGGATATCCGTCCATTACGGAACACGTTAGCGTAACTGTCTTTGACCTTGTAACGACGTACAGCTTGGAGGGCCCCACCACTACCTTTGGAGGAACTGGAAAGGAACGTATGCAAGCAAATAAGTCACATTATTTACAATCCCCTGCGTAGTAGAAAATTAGTTAGATACAAAGATATGTTCCCCTGGAACCGAAACATTGTTGTTAACACCCACTGAGCTACAGCATATTTTTTTAAAGTTTCGCATGTCACTCATTGCTGGGACACAGTTTTTAATGGCAATATCATTTAGGACGAATGACAATATTATTTGTATCAGTATAACGGATGTTAAAGTTCCCACTACGAATAAGCAAAGCTTTGCAAGCACTATCGGAATGAATAATTGTTTTATTGCAAATTCATGCCCGAGGGCTAATTGCAAGTACCGAAGAAACATTTGGTATAAGAACATGCAATTAATACACAAACCACTACTGTTAACTCTTGAAGACTACTGGGTTTTACTTGTTTTTTGAAGACAGAGGAAGACAAGAGATCCTACATTTTCTGTAATTCATAATTTACTACTGGAATAAATACCACTGTGATGCACATAAAAAGACTGAATAATAGTCTGACTCATCTTTGAAGCACATTTCATTAAGCTTGCAAACTGTTGCCAGCTTTTCTTTTCAACCAATTAAGTGCCATGGTGACGTCCTCTTATGATTTCATGGGAAAGTGGTGTATCAGCTTCTAACGGCTATTATTCTACATCCCATTTTCCATTTCGTTTTCCACTTCAATCTATTTTCCACATTGTGTGCAGGATACTGAATACCCTCAACCGCAGTTGCCTCAACCGAAACCGACAGATTGTAAATAATGCATCAGGAGTGGGGGTGCTCTACCGGGAGGGCTAACGCGTCTCACAAGAGACCACCTTTTAATTCATTGTGTTCGGTAATACGATTTTCCACTATTGTGTGCGTTGGTCGCTTGTGGGGAAACAGATGAAGAAAATGTGTCACGATTGGTTGCCAAATCAGACCAATGCATTTCTTTCACGCTACTATATAGTCTTAGCATAAACGATAATTTGTAAATGCACAATGTGCCATGGGCACCGTATTTCACCATGAGCAGATTATATTTGATTGATCCATGTAACCACCTGCGTGATATTTGATAATCCGGATTTGCCTTTCCGTGACGTCTTTGTTTTCCAGCTAAGCAAGATGTGAGTAATGACCAATTAATTCTAATCCATAAATCCCAGTCTTTCCATTAGGCAGATTAACACGGTGATTCATGCTGAATCAAGTCAAATGGTTGGTCTCTTAGGCAAGAAGAACTGCCTTTACGAACTTGTAGATTAAATGTTTGATTGAGCAGATTATACTTGGCAAAGAGAAGTTGGTACACAGCAAAGAGAATAAGCACATTTTAGTGCATGTTTCCCGTAAAATTTAAAATAGATAAATACATAAAGACTGTTTTGTCATTAAAACAATACCGAAACTCATGATTTATGCTTCTCTTTTTGTACTATGTTCAGTAGTCCTTGCCATACTTGTACCATGTACGTCGTGCAATTAAGTTTTATGTATGTATGCAGGAGTCATTTTCATATGCTTCCACGTCATTTTTGTAGTTTCAGGATTGAGTATATATATATGTACTTACCCAGAATCACCAGCTCTACGGACCCTTCTACCGTCTGCAAGTCATCCGTCATGACTTCCAAGACGAACTTCCCAGCATCTCTTGCGCTGGTTCTCTCCAACCTGAGGGATGCTTGATCTTCCAGTTCAACACGTCCTAAATAACTGCCGATGGCTTTCCAGATGCCTTTAGCCGGGTTATAAGATAATGCCCGGTTCCTCTTAGAAGGATCTCTGGGGTCGATTTTGCTCCATTGGACCAGAGTTACTGTAGCCATCTGGTTTGTGGTGTAAGTGGCAGGAAGGACCACGTCTGCGCCCACGATGGCGTTGACCTTGTTCGGAAGTGTCAGGCGGATTCCATCCTGTGCACTGGTTACTGCAACATTTGTAAGAGAGATACGATTTTTAGACAGGACTCCTCATTGTCAAAGTGAAAGCGACCATAGTCTATTGTTGTACGTACATACCCTTACAATGAGTTATTACTTAGTTAATGAATCAGCTAACAGAATCAATTCCTTAAAGTATTAAGTCGTATGAGAAGTCTACTTTCTCAACTTTGATTTTCCTATTACCAAGACGGTTAAGGAAAAACAGAAGTAAGAAGTATGAAGGGCATTAATATTAATTGTCATGATTGTAATAACATTCATTGTCATCAATTGTTAAGTTTCCGTTATAGCTGACAGTATTGTAAAGCACAATTAAAAACCCAGGCTTTTGTACAGAATGTAAAGTTACTCAGAACACCACCCGATTGCAAATTAGGCAAACAACAGCATGTCTTCTATACCTACTGCTATATATTGTTCATTCAGAGAATTCACAGAGTTGGGTATTATTGATTTTGTTTACTGCTATTCAGCCCCATGTGGATATGTCAGACGGCAGTGTTCACCTTTTGATCACATGCCCCATCCAACGAAGGTGTCTTGAGATTTGATTTCCATAATTTTCATGTTTAACAACAGGTACAACTTTTTGTCATCGGTTAAATGAATATTTCATGCTCCCAGTACAGTAACTTGGGACCCTTGACTTATCATCGCTGTCAATATATGCTTCCAATCAATACCGCTATCTGTTGTGACATATCACGAAGGAAAAGGAGAGAGGTTGGTGTCACAGATGTCAGTTTTGTACATATAATCAGTAAGTCATGCTCACCGTAACCCTGATCCACGATTTAGTTTTGTCTGAACCGATTTCACGTTTTACTGGCAATATGTGAATACTATATTTAGATGGGCATATAGCCAGGTAAGTTGCTCGGGGGCTTGTGTGAAAACTGCACATTGAAATGTCAGAGGAGTCTTTGGAAATGATTAAGAACACGAAGCAGACAAGGTCTTCATTGAAATTTCCTTTAGCTATCTGATATCTACTGTTCCCCTGGTAGCAACCTGTGGCAAGATTGGTTCGGTAATAAAACTGATAAGCAATATTAATTTCCAATCTTAAATGATATGATATCTCAATAACGGCAATACGCACAATTAAACCCCATCCAACTGGAATGATAAATCTACAAATTCCTAATTATGAAAGCCGACTGGATCCTCCTTTACGACATACTACCGATTATGTATTTTTAGAATACCAGTAGCTGTAGATTCCCGTATAACATGTCAGATGGTTGACGATAATACCATTATGATATCATTTACCTGGAATTGAGTCTTATTAACTTAGTAAAGGCAAGCAAGTACGCCCAGAGCACACTTATCTACAGATAGAAAGGTAAATGTGAAAGCTAAGCATACGTGAAACGAAAGCATGATTTAAACTCGCGCGTGTCTGGGTGTGTCGCTCTGTCACCGACAGTAACTAATATGTTGCATTAACTGCTTTCATCACCATAACATATTTGATACGAAATTAAAGTTCAGGCTATGATTAGAAACCGATCTCCGATGCGAAAATTATTGACCCAGTCGTAACATTTTAACTTCGGTGCTGAGGTTGATAATGAGATCGTGAGATCACGTGACATTTTGTAGGCGAAGAAATCGATAGGAAACTCATTTCCGGGAAAGAAGGGCCCTGATATCTACACAACTACGTTAGTTGATTGCCAGATACCCCACGCATCAAGTATTGATGGACAGTGCATGCTGGAGAGACTAATATTACATCTGACCACCTGGCATACAAATGTGAACGGTGTGCAGATGAATTAGGACCTTCAACTTTCATCTCCCATCACGTCCGTGACAAAATGTGCTTTTCATGAATCACATGTGAATGAACTTCTACATCTTGTGCTCTTGGGGACATTTTTGGGCTTTGATCGAAAAGACATACTGACATCTTGTCACGTCTAACAGAGATTGTAAACTACTTGAAAACGTACGTCTGAAAATATATGAAATATTTGAATCATCATAAGACGCGTATATATGTTACTTCAACAAAATCGGTACGTTCAAGGTATAAGGGTTCAACAAAATAGTTAAAGGGATATTTCTAACCACAGTCTATAATCATTCTGATGTGCTTTTCTATTAGGTAATGCACTGAAATTTATCAACCTTTCCTTTTTGATCCAGCACTAAAAGCAGACTTTACATTCCGGATGCTCTCTCCCATTTCCTTGCCGGATTCGCTCGCTTTTAGCGACACGATCAGAATTCACTCACAGCTCTGAGGACCCCTCCACGCTAAGCTCTCCCGTCATGCACATGCATTTTCACTCCTCAGATTTAGGTCGCAAAGCTACCGTGATAAGAATGGATTCCACCCGAGGAAATTTCAAATCTAACGGCTTATACTAATGTACCAGTCCCCAGGAAAGCATTAATACCAGGTGGAGCTAGCACATGAATCATCACACGCAAACTTTTATTGGTTTAGAATGCTAATTTACTACGTGGGTTGTTTTCTTTTAGAAGCCTGTGTGTTTTCATAATGAAATCTGCAACATAGATTGAACATACTTCTTTGGTGTACGAAAATTACATCATTTAAAAGCTAAACTGAAGTTTAGAAATCTACATTAAAATGCTAATATTCAAGCTTAACTCTTAGCAAAATTCTTGTATGTCGACTATTCGACAGAATGCTGTGACTTGTTGCTAACATTACATCCATATTGAATAATCACAGTTTGGAGGAGACTAGTTTCCTAATGATTACATTTGGTATTTCAGCCCATGCAATTTTGTCGACCTTTAGACAGAACTTTTGGCTTGGATATCGTGTTTCTCAATCATCAGTTCTTGATTGAATCCAAACCCATATGTCTAAGCAATCATCAAATGTACAGTCAATTGATGAATGGATTTGGTATCAAATGTCATTGTGTGGCTGGAGGTTTCTCCATGTAAATTGTCCCCTGGGTTAGAATGGCCAGAACACCTAATCTAACAGATAGAGTGAATGTCCTTTACTGCTGCCCTGAGACCTTTTCCCCCATTGCCCTGTTTACTTTACTCTCCGTCGCAGATGCTAAAACGGTTTGCCCGGGGCACAAATGGTTTACGGTCGCGACAAATCAAATTGAGTCTCCCGTCACGACCTTATACTGCTGGGGCATGTCACCATCATCCGAAATATGTCACATATGATCGCCACACCCTGATAGCGCTTGCTATATGATACGGGTGGTTGTACAGAGAAACAATTGTCGTAAAGGTAGGGCAATATTTTAGCTGCAGGACATATTAAAAGCATTGCCCACTGGCACATGTAGCCTAAGATCGTCTCTGACTACAGGATAATTTTGAAATATAACATTTGCAGGTGCTCTTTCACAGCTTGGTATAGTAGGACCAGAGTGCAAAATTCAAATTAAAAAAATGTCATAAAACATGGTTATACGACTGCAAAAGAAATAAACAAGGTGAAATACATTGATAGCTGGAAAAAATTAATAGAGAATTGTGAGTTCTGCGAACTAAAAAGAATGTAACGTAGATGTTACCTACCTTGAAAAACGACAAATATACCCACGCTGAGAGCGAAAACGTATCCACAGGCCATCGTGGTAGAACCTTGTCTCGAGGTCCGGGTCCTAAACTATTCCAATTCCAGTGAGCCTTTTAAAAGCACGTGAAGAGTCAGAAGGGTCTTGGTTGTCGTTAAGACAGAGAAATCGACTCTCCACACATTCAATTACTGCTGAAGTCCGTGGCTGGTGCCGGTTCTGGTGTGCTGCAGGACGGGACAGTGTTTCCGTGTCGCCCGGGGAATGCTGTTGTCGTGCCGCTCGTCCTGTTGGCTGATCCGCGGGGATACACCAGCCTCTCTGGATCTGTATTTTCTCCCCAATAGTCCAGCGCCGCAGGAGATCCTAGACTTTCATAATAAAACCCAATAATATATTGGTTTACTCACTTTTGCAGTTTGATGAGTATCATCCAGAACTCCCTCGCGAACCTTGACGATGCTTAAGAGATCTCTTTACCGCGGTTCTTCGGTTGCACTTAGTTGATTAAGAATTCTTCGCATCGCTCAGGTACGGACCATTGAAATCACTGGAGACGGTGGACTTGTTTAGTGCTGAAACACGCCCTAAGTAAGCACAATTACGCATCCAGCAGAGCTGCAGGCAGTATTAACATCTTTCCCTGATACCCCCCTGATCGCATCATTCCGCTGTTTTATGGCACACGGTAACGCCCCGCAGGCCTCTGCGGACCCTACCAACAAAGTTGGCAAGCAGGGGTGTAGAAAACTTTTAATAAACAGACATCAAAGTTTTAATGAGCAAACAACTCATTGTGGTAAGGCCTTGTGGTAGCTATAGAGAAATCGTCCACGTGTTGATGTGCAGCACATAAAAAAGGGTTAGATTTGTGAAGGATGCAGCACGGACTCTGTTTTAAGTTGGGTGGCGTCGTCTTCCCATCGGGCGAACTGATTTGCCATGTACGTCCACACGCTTTTCAAACTTAATACCCAAACGTACCACCGGCACGCGATGTGTAGGAGACAACCGATCGATAACAGGCCGCATATCAAAACCGTCATATTACTTCGTTATGACCGTTTTCCAGCGATTGCAAACCACATTACCCACAACTAACTGCCTAGGTCCACACCGAGGCATTCATCTTTGCACTGCCTTATCAATGTTAACACAATTCTATATGCAGGTCCTGGCTCGACGGCGATATGGGGACTATAAAGCTTTATTCAGTATTCCCAATACGTGTGTAGTGCCATTTGAGAGTGGGTGCTTTATAGACTGCATGTTCTGCGGGTTGTGATACATTCGCCACAAGCTGGAGATAGGAACACTACATAAATAATTCTCCTATTAATAAGTTTCCTCCCAATATGTCACTTCTTCCACACGCGACGACGTTTGGTATTACCGTGAGGGGTTCCTAATTAATAGTAACATTTCAATCTTGTCAGTTCATTTACTGATAAATACACGTGTTGTTGGATTGCAATTGAATCTGGATGTATGAGACATTTTTCACTGTCACGTCGTTCTGACATCTAGCACGTCGCCACATCTCACGTCGTTCGACTCACGCCATTTACTCCTACGCGTGGAGGTAAGCATTGAAAGAAAACCCGAGAGAGACGTAATGGCTTTAGCAGCGGGAACCACATTTTACCTTACCCTACAACAGAGTTTTTTGCGCGGTCAAAAATACATTTACTGACTGTAATGCTATTTTTCGTACTGTAAAAACAGTACTAAATCACATGTATATTGACGTATACGGTGTTTTCTAGTCCCTAAAGTAAGTGATGACCACTGTAGGCCATATCTCGTCAAATATGTCCCAATATCTATTCATTTGTACCTTAATTCATAAATTTCAAAATTTCCGTAAATATGTCATTTAGTTTAGATAAAACATTACTGAAGGGACACTATTTCGAAATATGGGTTGGTCTAGATATATATATATATTTTGTATTCCAACATATAATCACAAAACGTGGTGACGGCACACCTGAGCGAAGTGAGGAAAGTCGTGTAAAGTGCCTTTCCCAAGGGCACAAGATCGGTGGCATTTCAAGACTCGAACCCGGGACTCTGGGTTCTGAGTCGAGCACTCTGCCCCTACGCCACGCGACCCCACTAGAAAGAAAAGTCTAGATATGCTGCAAAGCTATGTGAAAACTACACGATATATTCAGTACGCCACTGAAAGTCATTGGAATAAGAATGTCTTGATCAATATTCCTATAAAACTAACGGCAGAAGCCATAGACCCTTCAAACTGCTGTTTACCACTGCACGTCTCCCGTGTTTGACCTGTGGCAGCGGTCATGGATGCACTCCTTAGCTAATGGAGTTTTGATGTTAGATGGCCTTAAGGTGCCTGAGAGCTATCGGGGTTCCAGACATTTCATCCAGATTTATCACCACTAAAGGATCCCTGGCTACGAAACGTATCGATACCGAGTGACACTGAGATTCGGGCGTCCATACATCATTGCATTGAAGGGACACGTTTCTGTCGGTATATTGCAAAAGGAGACAAGGTTATCCAGATCGAATCAACCACCAAAAAGGTTGTATTTGCTTTGGCAGACGTTGAATGGCTGGCATACAATTGCTTGATTTTCAAAAATATCTCTATGGTAAAGGCTCTAGGCTTGATTTCAACGATGTGCAACTAGTTTTCCATTGTAAGTCATGTATTTAGCTTTTCGTACTAATGTAGGAAGGAGTGGACCCACACGTTTGTACGTACTATAGGTTGCTGTCAGTCCATCAAGCTGGCGTCTTTAGGTCTAAAAAGTCACCATACAAGAAAAAAAATGCTGAGATAAGATGTTATAAATGACGGACGGTGTGTTTTATGGGTACCTTGCAATGCATCAGTTGACCGCGCGGAGTCTAAATGTTCCATTTCTTCTCGCCCTCTTACGGTTAAAACCCCACCATGCGACACCAACTAACATTGCATTAGCTATACGTGCGAATGATGCAAACACTTTGTCATCGATGAATATTTTTCAATTGAAACAAAAAATATTACACGTTTTTGATGGTACAAGCTTTACCAAAATGACGGCAATGTAACAAAAATACGTTGAAACATATGTAGGAACATAGCCCACACAAGGGTCGAAATGGGTCGAAATAGTTGGATATCTTCACACACACAGACAGGCGACGTATGTCATCACCATCATCGATCATCATCATCAGCTGTCGGCTGCAACGCAGGCGACTGCAAGAGCCCTCCGCTGCTCTGTGTCGCGAGCAAGCTGGCTATCTGCTTTGCCGACAATTTTTTATAGTCGTCTTCCAGCATTTGTTGTACATACTGGAAGTAGGAGGTAGGCTGTTGTCCTTGTCTGTTGTATACAAGGTGTATGTATACAAGGTGACTGAGATAGTACCAGTACATTGCCGTCTTAATCCTGCAAAATTCATGATATTGCTGTAATGAATGCAATGCAAGTGAAACCCGATAGCTGGCGCTACGTAGTTATTTGATGGTACTGATCACGATGTACTTTGTAAATTATTTGGCAGATGTCGCTTTTGACCTACAAATAGTCAAAGAGGTGGTTAAATCAAGACAATACTGGTGCTGCTTTTATACCCTGGAAAAAACTACACCTTCAGCGATATATAGATTAAAATGAATATTATCTTCATTTAATCTAAATCTGCTATTTTTTCTCATGCAATTGCAAGGCTATATACATTTTTTGCGAAAGTCATCGACATCAATTATGCAAGAAACATTATACAAAACACGACTTGACATCACTGACAAATAGAATGGAGATGAGAGTCAAATATGAGCCGTTTCCATGCATATTTAACGTTCACCATATGCATCTGTCGGTCCCAAGCCTTGGAATCCCCTAGACGAAACGTCAAATCCATATCGATACATCATTTCATGTACAGAAGGGTTCCACCTCGTCTGTGTGTTCACAAGCCCTCACTGCCGGGGGTTAATTAAGCCCTTACGGCACCTGTTGTGCCGACCGGCCGCTACATGTAGGATCGTGATTCAGTTAGGTTAGGTTACTTCGGATCTGATTTACTTCTGCATCCAATGAGAATGGTTTCCGACTGCATTACAAATGTTCATAATGACGAATAGTTTTGAAAATATGCCAATGCGGAATGCGAGAAAACAGTGATTTGCTACTGCTAGGTATATATGGATTGTCCGGTATGGAATTTGTTTGGCTTGAGCTCCATGGTTTATGAGGGATGGAACCATATGTACATGGACGATACTGAAGAGTAACGGTTCCTCAGAGTGTCAGTTGCTTTCAAGCGATCAAACATTATTTACTCATTACGTCCACTGAAAGACCGTTCGCCGAAATATAAAGGGTTCTCCTTTTCATTCCACTCACGTACCAGAAAAGTTGTGAAATTGATGAAAATTAGACCCAATGCTGAAACATTAACCCGATAACATGTCTAATGGTGTTCATGCCTAAAGTGCCGAGACTCTCCATGGGTGAAGGGCGTTTCGGGTCATTCCCCACAGCATAGACAAATTGAAAGAACCGCTATATCTTCCGCTCTATCTTCGCTGAGTCTGAAAACCGCTTTTGTCTATTGGACGATACATATCTCACAGGTGATGTATGAAGAAGACAGGTTAGGTACAAGTACTCTGCTTCCGTTTCACAAGGGCCGCCACTAACAAAGGCAGTAGGAGCTAGGAATGTATTTGTCACACGTAAGCTGATTCGCTATGCCACATGTGTGGAACTTAAAGAACAGCGCCCCAGGGGTATTACAGGGTGATTGCACTCTCTCTCAAGAGCGCCAACCGATAATTGAGTCTGCCTGAACTTGAAAAAGTAGCAGCATCACTTTTGGCCCTGTGCCCAGAACGATCATGCAGAGGGGGATGTTAATTTGCAAACCTTTGATTACTGGTAACAAACAACGTTTCCCAAGTGTATTCAGAAAATTACTTCGAAGCCCCAATCATAACTATCTCCAGTTACCATTTCATATCATCTTAGTCGCTTTGTGTTGAAAAAATTTCCTCAAATTTTGTAATAGAGTCTATCCTCTTTGTCGTGATATCCGAGGGGAATTTCAAACATACAGACCTAACCACATCGAACGAGTTCACTGATTAGAATAATTATCGTACGTGCCTCTTGAGAAGTTTAACGAGAACGCAGTTACCTCTGTGGATTTGGAAGGCGACATGTTTCATTAGCTGCATGAAAGGAGGCCAAGAAATGTGTTCCACGCCGTAAAATTCAACCTCCGGCTATTGATTGTAAGTCGCCTTACGTTGTATCCATAGCATATACGAGCATCTGTACACGTGATGTGAAATATTTAAAGAAATAACAATTCGTCAAGGAGTGAGGACCAGGTAATGAACCTTAGACGAGAGATAACCATTTGGATGCTTTGTATCGAACGTAGTGCAATATTATGACATGGTTCACAAACAGGCCGAACTGTAAGCCAAAGGCCGCCAAGAAAAAGTATAACTCTGATACGTAAACTTGTTGCTGATAAGTCTTTCCATAGTCCCCTATGTGGAACAAACCAAGTGTCACTCAAATCATTCACATTCACGTTCCATGCCAATGGGGGTAGATTTGTTAATGCTTCATGAAATTTCTAAATGAAATGCATTTCTATTGGCCTCAAAATGTCTAAACGTAACCGATATGCGGTCCATGAGACTAATAAATAAATCATAGAGACTGGCAGTGATTTAAAACTGTTGTGAAGGAAAGAGGAGACTTTGCATTGTTAAATGAATGTATCATTGACGTATGGATGAGCTTTGCCCACAACCTCTCCACCTTAATCTCAGCGGGTTCGTTTATTAGCTGGTGTGTGCTGGCAGGAAATCCCGGAGTGTCGAGACACATTTGTCGTCTGTATTCCCAGAGTACCTGTAATGTCTCTCTCTGTCCATGGCCCTGACACAGACAGTCTATGTCAATGTTAACTTCACGTTATTGAATGAATGTAATTTTGGGAGTGACGCCAACAGTCGCTTTTACTGGAAAAACCATCTGTCTCGAGATCTTTCTACTCCAGACCACACAATGATCTCGTATGTGCAAAGTTTCAAGAGAACGGAAATCAATTCTGAAGGGTCATCAGTATAAAGACAAGGATCTTTATGTAAAATGCCATATGTGTAGCATTGTGTCTATGCTATTCCAAAATATATTGAAATATAGAAAGAATTCAATGATATAACACGCCTTACAGTCTTAAGAGTATGTGTATTGCAATTTCCTATATACAATACACAATGTACCCCTTTGAGTTGCAATTGGGATTTCTTTGCGAATGGCCCATGACCCATGCTTTGCCATATATAGTTGGTCTGCCATGCAAATGTACTCTAATTAGCATCATTACCCCAAATTGTACATTTATGTGTGCGTTCAATAACTTTATATCAATGTAATTCTTATTTTCCAGCTGATATAGACTTTCCAATATGGCGATGTCTCTTGTCGTCTGAATCTACACATGTCATGATTTGTGACCACCTAACTTCAGAAGACAAAAGAGAAACCACTAGAGTACACATGGCGACGCCTTGGCTGGTTCGTGAATACATCCAGACTTTGCCACAGAAATTTGTCCTTTCCATGTGTCTAGCCTTGTTCAAATAAAAGAGCAAGTCAAAAGCGATAAAATGAAAA
>NW_017804131.1:1953272-1953819 GCF_001625305.1 Branchiostoma belcheri
CCGTCTTAATCCTGCAAAATTCATGATATTGCTGTAATGAATGCAATGTAAGTGATAACCGATAGCTGGCGCTACGTAGTTATTTGATGGTACTGATCACGATGTACTTTGTAAATTTTTTGGCAGATGTCGCTTTTGACCTACAAATAGTCAAAGAGGTGATTAAATCAAAACAATACTGGTGATGCTTTTATACCTTGGAAAAACTACACCTTCAGCGATATATAGATTAAAATTAATGTTATCTTCAACACCCTAAGATATGACCCTCTTCACCTGCTATTTTTTCTCTTGCAATTGCATGGCTATATACATTTTTTTTATTAATGGAATATAATGTACCTGTATGCGAAAGTCATCGACATCAATTATGCAAGAAACATTAGCCCCAAAACTGATGCGCGCGTGCGAATAAAAAAAAAAGTTTTGCAAAAAAAAAAAAGTTGTTTTCGTTATGAAATCTACGTGGTCATGAGGGTTGAGCAAATGGCACAGAATATGGTTTGGCGAATAATCTAGTCTTCAAGTTCATTTCTTTACAATTTCG
>NW_017804131.1:1953839-1955954 GCF_001625305.1 Branchiostoma belcheri
AAACATTTCACAAAGTTGACCAAGTTGTCTAGGATCTAAGGGTATGTTGTCATACTCATTGAATTAATTGTTTCCAGCACAATGGAATCCATAAGGGTGAAGTGTGTACTACCACTGTACATGTTTCTGTTCCTGATGGTGCCGAACCTGGAGGGTAAGTAGGGCTACTCTTTTTATTTTATTTCTTTATTCTCATAAGGCCATGTTGATTTGATTATATGGATGACATCCTCCGGGAGCCCCAAAACTGATGCGCGCGTGCGAATAAAAAAAAAGTTTTGACAAAAAAAAAGTTCTTTTCATTATGAAATCTACGTGGTCATGAGGGTTGAGCAAATGGCACAGAATATGGTTTGGCGAATAATCTAGTCTTCAAGTTCATTTCTTTACAATTTCGTCTTTTTTCGTTTGACTTTGGCATTCTACGACATTGGTATAGTTTTTATTAATTTTTTTTGTAACTTATGGTATATTTTTGCTCATTTTGCAACTGTTTTGTACGATTTACAGTATGGTCGCAGTATGGTTGAAAACTTTTTTTTTTGGAAACGGCCGAAAATTCATGCGCGCGCGGATGCCATCCATATAATCAAATCAACATGGCCTTATACAAAACACGACTTGACATCACTGACAAATAGAATGTAGATGAGAGTCAAATATGAGCCGTTTCCATGCATATTTAACGTTCACCATATGCATCTGTCGGTCCCCAGCCTTGGAATCCCCTAGACGAAACGTCAAATCTATATCGATACATCACATCATGTACAGAAGGGTTCCACCTCGCCTGTGTGTTCACAAGCCCTCGCTGCCGGGGGTTAATTAAGCCCTTACGGCACCTGTCGGGCAGACCGGCCGGTACATGTAGGATCATGATTCAGTTAGGTTAGGTTACATCGAATCTGACTTACATATACATCCAATGAAAATGGGTTCTGACTGCATAACAAAAGTCTATAATGACGAGTTTTGAAAATATGCCAATGCGGAATGCGAGAAAACAGTGATTTGCTACTGCTGGGTAAGTCGCGTGTATATGGATTGTCCGGTACGAAATTTGTTTGGCTTCCATGGTTTATGCGGGATGGAACCATTATGTACATGTATGATACTGGATAGTAACGGTTCCCCTGAGTGTCAGTTCCTTTCAAACGATTAAACATTATTTACTTCATGCATGTCCACTGAAAGAACGTCCACTGGAAGAAAAAGCTTTCCAACACCTCCTTTTCATTCCACTCACGTACCAGAAAAGTTGTGAAATTGATGACAATTAGACCCAATGCTGAAACATTAACCCGATAACATGTCTAATGGTGTTCATGCCTAAAGTGCTAAGACTCTTCGAGGGTGAAGGGCGTTTCGGGTCATTCCCCACAGCATAGACAAATTGAAAGAACCGCTATATCTTCCGCTCTATCTTCGCTGAGTCTGAAAACCGCTTTTGTCTATTGGACGATACATATCTCACAGGTGATGTATGAAGAAGACAGGTTAGGTACAAGTACTCCGCTTCCGTTTCACAAGGGCCGCCACTAACAAAGGCAGTAGGAGCTAGGAATGTATTTGTCACACGTAAGCTGATTCGCTATGCCACATGTGTGGAACTTAAAGAACAGCGCCCCAGGGGTATTACAGGGTGATTGCACTCTCTCTCAAGAGCGCCAACCGATAATTGAGTCTGCCTGAACTTGAAAAAGTAGCGGCATCACTTTTGGCCCAGTGCCCAGAACGATCATGCAGAGGGGGATGTTAATTTGCAAACCTTTGATTAATGGTAACAAACAACGTTTCCCAAGTGTCATCAGAAAATTACTTCGAAGCCCCAATCATAACTATCTCCAGTTACCATTTCATATCATCTTAGTCGCTTTGTGTTGAAAAAATTTCCTCAAATTTTGTAATAGAGTCTATCCTCTTTGTCGTGATATCCGAGGGGAATTTCAAACATACAGACCTAACCACATCGAACGAGTTCACTGATTAGAATAATTATCGTACGTGCCTCTTGAGAAGTTTAACGAGAACACAGTTACCTCTGTGGATTTGGAAGGCGACATGTTTCATTAGCTGCATGAAAGGAGGCCAAGAAATGTGTTCCACACCGTAAAA
>NW_017804131.1:1955974-1995684 GCF_001625305.1 Branchiostoma belcheri
GGGATTCATTCCTCAGCTAACCGACATCTTGCACACGCAGTCATCCCTCAGTAAGACATCTGGAGCCGCATAGTTCCCGTTTAGAACTTTTATTCAGCCTGTCACACAGTATGTAGTTTGATTCGTGGAACTCAAAACTGTACGCTGTTTGGGATATTTTGTTCATCAGCCCATTGTTGTTCAGTTCATGTTGCGTTAACTGAATGTATCCATTACTACTGAGGCAATAACTACCAATAAAACCATTTTCTATTTTTTGAATGCAATCATTCCTATGTTTTGCTAATCCCCTGGTGGCCATATGGGAAGCCTGAAAACATTGATAGTATATACATCACGTCTCGGACATTACCCCGCTTTTGTACACAAAGGTCAAACAAAGGTAGTTTGATAAGCATGCTCTTGCAATATCAATGATTACCTGTCCTCAGCTACTGCGACATTTCAAACCTATTCTGGCATCTGAAAGAAACATTATCGAAGTACTTGCATATATTTTAATTGACCTAGAAACTATCACGCTCTGGCAACTTAGGCTATACAGCAAATGAATAAGATTGACCCATCCCCTGCTCAATACCATAAAATGTGTAGTTCTATTCAGGTTATAATCAATGAAAATTGAATCACGTAGTTATGTGTAATATATAGCTTTAATACATGCTCTAGACACATATGCATGTCCAAAATATCTGTGCATAAAAGTAAATAGAAAGTTAGCTTCGTAGTTACCGAAAACCAGGTTAATGTTTTCGTGGAGAAAATGCGAGACAAAGAATGAGAAACATACATTGCTTTACCTATAATGTAGGCAAAAGTGTACCACGAGTATCGTTTGCAAAATTGTAACTTTGGGGTTTGATCCTGTGAGCGATTCAATGTTCTCGTATGAATGATAGCAGGCACCGGAGATCAAGTGAAAAAGAATACATAAAGATTCCAACTTGCTGACCAAGGAGACCTTCAAATCTCGTAGTATGCTGAATTCCATCAATGTGGAATCAATGGCTCATCAGGAGATCTAATTTTCACGACCAGAGGGACGGATCTATACATCAACGATACATTTCTACCATTATTCTGTCCCAAAGTGGATGGAACTCTTAAAACGCTATGATGAGGAAACTCTTTGGTCTTTGAAGCTGGATCAGGCCTCAGCCTAACTTGTCGCCGGCGCCAGATTACCATAATCCTTCGTCTGACTGTTTTGCGACGAGCGGTATCTGACGAAAGATCATGAAGCCCTGCTCAACACGGAGTCAATCAATACGACCTGACGTCTGGGGTGTAAATCCCAGGACAGAGAACTTGGCAAGGACAGCAGTGATGGACAAGTAGCATCAGCAGCGAGTGATTGTTCTCCTGGCCCCCATTGAACATTGAGGACCTCATGGGTACTGTAGAATCTTCGATCATTTGGAGGAATGGCATGCCGTGTCTTCAGGTTTGAGTCTAGAAGGCAGATGGGTAGTAATCTACTGTAACATGATTTATAATCCCTTTGCTGACATTTCTGATTCGCCTTTTATCTTTGCAGCTAAACCAGGAGAATAAGTTCTACATATCTACTTAAAACGCTAAGTAAGAAGAAATTAAATGTCGAACGTTTAAAGCTGTACAACACTTCTAATATCTGAGGGCGTGTGCATTAACATGTTGGTCGATAAAAACGGTACAACAGAAAACTTTGTGTATTTTCAAAGTTCCAAGTCCCATGTAATCGGATATTCTGATGACTACATTTTGATTCAAGCGTAGCACTTAGGTACTAGGTCTACTTCATTATCCTTAGCCAAATGTCTTTTGCAAGATTATACCATTTACTCTATCTAGAGAGTCTGCACAGTAAGTAGAAATGAAAGTGTCTTGCCCCGTGGATGGAGATAATCAAATAAATGTGTTGCGAGAACCAAATTACAGTCATTGGGATAGAGGACAGGATCCAATTACACAAGAGCCTGCAATTTACTCCAGGATTACTTTTCAGGAGTACATTATTCCAGAAAATGCGAGATAATATCCTGGAAAATTATATAGAGTACACGGAATTGCGGCTATTGGACATCCATTTATGTTGTAACATCCATTTATGTTGTAACCCTAGTAATACACCAGTAATAGATGCTGGTCATTTAATGTACATAATTACAGGAAACAAAGTTAGACGTGTGTTTTCAACAATATATTGCAATATACTACAGATACTTTATCACCATTTAGCCATTAGCGAGAAGCTGACCTTTTCCATTTCGTGCTACGCTCTAGAAGACTTACAAGGATATACTTTAACCTTTGCAATTCAGCTCTAGGCTACGTCTGAAGTTGCACTACTGATTCCCTTTATTGGGCCATTAACCGATATATTTATATATATAGAGAGAACCTGAGTATATGAGTATTGAAGCTTTGTTGTGAGCTTCATGTGAGTTCTTGTAATAGGGAAAACTTCATAAAATGTATTTCGAAGAGATTGAATATCATATGAGTCTGTGTATGTTGTAATAATGGTAAAGACGCCTCGGAACTAATTCAGTCTATGCCTGATAACTATTATCGCACACGACTTACATAGGTTCATGTATGGTAAGCATGATGTATGACGTATGTAATTGTCAAGACGCTATGTTTGTTTAACGCAGACAGCTGTAGCTGCATGCTTTGTAGTTCAGGAGGATCAGTATTATGTTGCTTGCTGAGGCAGCGTAAATCAACCATTAAACATCTGCGAGCATGATATACAACTTACTCATACTTTTGAAAAGCCTTTCAGTGAGATTAAAATCTGGAAACACGATCGATAGAAAGATTAAGTACGGTCTGTGTTATGATGAAGAAGTGCGTTCTGGTTGAAGGAACTCTATAGCCTTGTCATGTAGTCTATGGCTTTTTTCTGACACACGCACCGTACAGGGGCAATGTTATACGAGTTCTCAGAACTGGTACGACAGGCCATTTTTCAATGCTTTTGTTAAAGTTTCTGGTGGTGTATATTTTTTCTTGAAGCACAGCCAAGTACGAGATGCGATCATCACGTATTTTAAGATGCTGCTCTGTCATGTGGTAGATTTTTGTGGATAAGGTCCAGGACTGCGTCAACCCATAGTGCAAACACACCATTACCACACAAAATACTAGTAGTTTTATCAGGTTGGTAATGTAATCTGATACAGGAGTTCCCCTATTACGCAACAAATTATCTCACCTAGAGGTCTAACGTTTCGGTGTCTATCAGACACCTTCTTCAAAGCTTCTGACTGGATATATCTCACTACATATAACGGCGAGAAGCAGAACTCCAGTCAGAAGCTCTGAGGAAGGTGTCTGATAGACACCGAAACGTCAGCACTCTAGCTGACATAATTGGTTCTGTAAATGAGAACTTCTGCATCACACCATTACCATATACTTAACCCTGTACGACTAAAATTGTAATATTGACATAGGCTTAACTATGCATTTCCTCCAAAGACACGGTGGTGGTTAAAGGGTGGTGCCGACATAATCACAACTCCGCGGCAGGAGAAATAGCATGGCGCCCATCGCTTGAACGCGCTCCCCCAAAGACATGTTTTCTATTACTTTGTAATAAAACTGGGATTAAGGGGCGCCGCCGACCTTCACTTTCGCCTCTAGTGTTTTACAGAACGCCTTATCTGGGATTTTTCTTGAAAAATTGACCTTAAATAAAAGGAGCAGCACCGCATTACAAACTATGAGATAATTTGGTGATATTTAAACATTGCTTGGTCTTCTTTTATTAACCGTTGCACATAATTCATTGCCCATTATATTTTTTTCTTTGAACTCAAGTCTATCAGTGGTTGGCCCTTTATGAACTATACCATACATATTTGATAATATGATATTTTGTCTGGCGCCAATAAGGAGGCCAGTCAAAGGGTAGTTAGCCTAAGAAATGTCAACATTCTACTGCCTAGCAAACATGTGCCATTAGCAATATAGGTTATGCTGAATTCTTAGTATTATATTTACAGACAGAGGGATAAAAAGGGAGAAAAAGAGAAAGATATAGCTACATGTATATATATACAAACAATCCAAGCTGTTGCTTATTATAATAAATAGAATATCTGTATCTTCAACACGTTTTATCGTCATCGTTCAGAAATAGAAAGATATGTATCAAGCTAGCTGTCATGAAAACCCGCTATCCAGGTGATACGCTCGAAAATACATCATGAAACATATGAATAGTACAATGTATATAAACTCCGTAGTGGACAGTTGCGGAAAAGGCATTGCCACGTGACACGATTTAATGTGACGATGTGCGAAAACTCGTTCTGAATTATGTAGAGGTTTATAGATACTGGATTTGACAACCCCTTCTATCTACAATCTTAACGTGTTGAATTTAGAGAGCTTATTGACGGGTCGCAGTCATTCTGACACATTTATATCCGAGCGTGCAAAATTTTCTCTTTCGTATATGGCCGTTAAATGCTGGTCCCATTTGAAGTTTTTTATCGAAAAGTTTGCAGAGACTCGTGTAAAATATACCTTTGACAGCCAACGTTAAGTATGAGGCTATTCAGCCATAAACTTAAGGTACGTGCTTAACTTACCTTACGTTACGGCTCTTTATGTCGGTTGAGCGAAAATGATCTAATTATTCTTCATGGATTTTGAAATTTATCTTCCAAAGCGAAATGATGAGCATTAAAATAGCATAAACATATTGATAGGCATATATTGCGCACTGCAAAAATAAAATAAGATATCCTATCGTAAAATACCAATAAAATTGCCCGTATTTCCAAAAATTGATTTTCCAAACTTTTCTTATTCAAATTCAAATCACAGAACACGTTAATAGAACCGATTAATAGTTGAAAGACGAGAATGTGAAACACAGTGCTGTGTGACAAAGGACTGCTCTCTCTAATCACTACCTGCACTGCACTGGTATGTCGATAGGGGAAGAGACACTGGCAACCTATATCAGACCTTTAATTTTTGAAGACAATTTTTGTCTGTGATTCTTCCCGTAGGTCACATATAATTATATCAATATAGGAGTTTCTACAGATGCGCCCACCCGGGGCGGATATTCTCTTATATAATAATAATAATCTTTATTGCAAGTCCATGCCCTAGAGCTAATTGCAGACTGACGACTTCTATGAAGGCAGTGGGAGATGAATTTTCCGACTTTTTGAAAAACAGATTGGTCGAGAAACTTTAGTAGTATAGTACTAAGTATTTTGTTGTTTGGTGAGATGTAAAAAAAGTTATAAAGTATACTTTGTTTACCTTACCATACAAGATACACATCCGTTCTTCAGTTTTTAACACGGCGTGCCTCAACAAAAACGTCCCTTATTGTTTACCTCGGAAAACACACCAAAACAAAAAAATGTCAATGTCTACCTTTTCTTACTGTATTTTGGTTGTATATCGTGATTATTCAAAGAGGTAAGTCTGTGTATCCTTGATATATTTCCTTTTGCCAACTCATGTCTACAAAAGTTGACACAAACGGCTTTTCTTGGACTTAACAGCACAATACAGCAATTATCCCGCATGTAACGACGCAAAGCCTTGGTTAACGAAGGTAGGAGTGAAGGACCTGCATGAGGTCACCTTCAAAATTGTTGTTAATCATGCATTAAACACCAGGCCGGCAATGGACGCATTGAAGCGTCACTGGCGACAATTTTCCATGTGTGGATATTGTCGCCGGCTCCACGTTAATTCGTAATGCAGCTATGCGGAAAATTTGGAGTCGTCGGCGCCGCCTAGCCGGGAAAGTCTCCCCACTACTCCCCGACTCATTCTTCTTCTGAGCCGTATCTGTAGGATTTGAAATAAGCTTATTCCCCATAGTCTTAGATACCTTATCACATATTCTATCATGTTATCATTATCCTATTGCGTTTTTAACATACTTGTCAGAATACATTACGTCGTAGCGATGGCTTAATAAAGGATTTAAGACCTGATCACTAACGAATGATGGAACTGAAATACAAATGAAAGGAGAAATAAAAAAAGTTACAAACAGTACATGCTCATATCTAAAATTGTGCAACGCGACATCACGATTTTTGAATATGTTTTTAACGTTGCATTCTTTTTATTTCCTACAGGAGGTTTATGTGTATATGTTATGACTATCAAGACCAGATAGCTATATTTCATGCCTATGAACTGTCAGAGAATGTCAGAGGTCTTTCACAGAGATGTGTATGGTAAAATGTCATGCTTTTATAGCTCGATACGCTGATTTTTCACTGTGTATAATTGATAAACAAGTTCTCACTGCTACAACTGTGAGAATACAATAAAAATGGAACACAATTATACAACTAAAAAACAATTGAAAGCAAAAGAAACGGTATTCAGCAGAGGATTACTTTACGAATATCAGCCCTCAACATTTCCGTTGTGTTTTATTGGAAACCGACATCTCGGAAAGAATGGCACATTATTGCTTTCTAGATTTTAGCTTCCAAAACCACGATAAAGTATATTAGACGTCATGTCAGACTTTTGGGAATTTTATACAGCCGTAGTGTATGCTAATCCACTCACCACTCCGGTCTACAAATATGAACCGCAGAGTCCATTAGTAGTCCGCGGAATATCAACAGCCTGGGGCCTATCTGATGATTTGTTACATACTCAGCATGATGATGCACTCTAATATATAAAACAATGTACACATTAAAAAAATGTCCTTGGACGTGGCGAAGGCCATTGCTAGCAATATTCTATATTCTTGTTGACGAAGACCATTGCTAGCTATATTCTATATTCTTGTTGACGAAGACCATTGCTAGCTATATTCTATATTCTTGTTGACGAAGACCATTGCTAGCTATATTCTATATTCTTGTTGACGAAGACCATTGCTAGCTATATTCTATATTCTTGTTGACGAAGACCCTTGCTAGCAATATTCTATATTCTTGTTGACGAAGACCATTGCTAGCAATATTCTACATTCTTGTTGAAGAAGACTATTGCCAGCTATATTCTATATATATTCTATTTCCTGTTGCTTATGTTGACATTTTGACCGCTCTGTGGTTGCAGCTGGGATTCCATCCCCATCATTGTAAAACTCCCGGTTTCGGAAATGTAATGACCACTGAATAGAAAAATACGTCGATAATAAAGATGGTAACAGGGAGATGATAAAGAGGATGATGCATTTTGGTCGTCCAAATATGGCTTTAATTTTTATGAAGCATATCAACTCGGCAGTGTTCATGGAATACAATTTGCCTCTCTGTTGCCAACTGTGAAATGACGTTCTGCCGTCCCCATTAGTTTAAAGCCTTGCTGCCTTTACGAATTACTTCCCCCCGCACACGGCTTGCTGGATGGTAGAAAAACGACTATACTTGACGAACGGTGACTTTGTACTCATGCATGTATACGGCTCCCATTGGTCTAACAATTGCTGTAGGAGGGAAAAGTGATGAATGATGGCGATTCCAGACTCCCCAGAAGATGGCGTTGGCTGGATAAAAACCTTTTGAACTGGCCGTTAGTGAGATAAGGGGAATGGAAACCCGTTGGCTCCGTGAGCTATAGCT
Source organism: Branchiostoma belcheri (assembly GCF_001625305.1). Classification (NCBI taxonomy): domain Eukaryota; kingdom Metazoa; phylum Chordata; class Leptocardii; order Amphioxiformes; family Branchiostomatidae; genus Branchiostoma; species Branchiostoma belcheri. The sequence continues at coordinate 1,963,540 of NW_017804131.1, forward strand.
GTGGAGTTCCGGACTATGATAGCTGCTATCAGTCGAAAAGAAGAGACTTCGGAAACAAATAGCACGAAAGAAATGCAAACGATCAGAACTTGCGGTAATCCCTGGACTTCCTGCGGATTCTACGGTTGCCATGTTGCGTATTTACAATAATCGCTTAAAGCTTTCAGCGACATGACCATGTTGCCTCCATCGCCTATTGCGTAAGCAGGGGGGAAATTGCACCAAAGGAAAGTACAGGGCAGAGCGCGCCAGGCTTGTACTTTCCCAGATCTATCTCCTCCTGCTAAGACGTCAAGGCAGGCAGTAACGTCTTAAGACATGGCTGATAGTCACCGTCATTACGTCTGTAATTACAATATCTACACACAGATCACGTGCAGGCCCATGAAAGTCACCGCATAGACTGTTCAGGAAGGCGCATTAGATTGTTGATGGGTTTGTTACTTTTTGCGCGACAAGGTGATTTTGGGATGATTTAATACCAAGGGCGTGTCTACATTTAGGCTCGTTCGAGCGATGAATATCCAACTCACCACTCCATATACATTTTTTCTTTCGACGCCGCGCGCCGTCGCGTAGATCTATGCGTGCAATAGCGAGCTCCTCACGCGAGGACAAATGTTCTAAGTGCTAGTGTGTAGCTGATATGCTCAGCTTGTTGGCGCCTTTTCGTGAAATCTGTATGCATACCACGTTGGACTGAGGGACCTTTGACAGACGTAATTTTCAAAACCATCTCCAGAAAGTCATCGTGGACGTTTGCAAAGAGAGGAAGCGGAGCAGGCAAGGGTACAAACCAGCTGACGCTGTGATAATGACGGTCCTGCTGTGCAAGCTTCTGTGCGTGTGTATCCTATGTGACAGTGAGTATCTATTTTTCTCTCAAGGGTTACCACATCGCTGCCCAAAACTGCTGCTCACTGCGTCCCAACTCAATTAGCTTGTGGCGTAAAAACTGTTTGTTGTTAGTGTGTATGATCGATAGTACCTGTTTCTAAGAACACAGTCCACACACCGGTAAGATTCTGTGAAATAACACCATGGGATCCGTAGGAATGCGTACGTTTTTATTGCGTCGTTAGTCAGCGTTTGGGAGTCGTAAAGGGACACACGACTGCCTTCATTTTCCTCGACGGTAAAACATGCTCGTTAATTCTCACCTATGCAGGCTCTGCGTTCCGTCCTACTCGCCAAAGAAGGACAAGGCAAAGAAACGTGAGCGAGCATTTGGGTATAGCAAACTTCAGTATATCAATTTTGATGACGTCTAATGCCACAATTAACCATATATGCCATTACAAGAATTGTCTACCTAGCTGTGTAATTGTTTGTAATATCATTTGGCGGAGGGAAATGCCGTTGTAGTTGCAAATGGTATACACACCAATAATCTATGACAGGCTAATGACTTTGTCAGCGTAATATACATTCTGCTCATAGCCCAGGACCTGCTCTTTACCGTATAGTACTCTTTGGGAAGGAAGAAATTATCTATTGAATGGGTGTGTGCCCACGCTCCCAGGGACCCTCTCTTTCCAATGTCACCTGTGCATAGCCGATTTAACGGGCTAACCACTTTTAAAGGTCAGAAGGATCTGAAACTAATTTCGTGCGGTCCTTCCCTGTCTGCCGTGCTGTCTCAAGGCAGGTCGCCATTACTCTGGCGTCTATTTGTACCCTGGGCGGACCAACCTCTGGGGATAATGCATAACTTCGTCTCGTATGAGACAGTCCATTTTTCCCCAACCTAACTCTAACCTCATCTAAATTCCATTGTCGTACTTTGAGGTTTTGCTTACACAGTTGCGTGGTTTTCATATTGATGACACTCGCCTCGGGTTAATTCTATCACAATTGATTGCAGTTATCAGTGGTTTTGCAAGCAAAATACCATGAAACGCCAGGCAGATTAATGATTGATGGAAAGTTTCTCCCACACCAAATCGGGTAATTGTGTTGCGTAGAGTTCGCAGATGCCTGTCTACATGCAACTTTTAAAACCTGCTCGATGAGATAAGGCGTACATAACAGCAAGAAGTCGGAACTGTTGCCAGGGAAATTGAGTTAAAGTGCTGATAACCGCAGCGGTACGTCTCCTAAGACCGCACTTATCTTTGGTTAGAAAGCGCGAAGCTCCTGTCCTTAACTGGTTTTACGATTAGTGATAATCTCATTACATCTCAAGGCTTTTTGAAAAGTTTGGGTCGGAGGTTGGTGATCCTTTTGGCAGCGGTATTAATTGAAATGGTTTGAGGAAGGATCGATAGAAAAATGTAAATTTATGACAAATATGGCAGTTTGTAAGCACTAAATGTGTGTATAATATAGCTGTGATATTATACAGAATGTAGCAGTAATACATTATGTAGGCAAATTTATATCACAACTTATAAAATCACTTATTATAATCATCGCGTGCCTAACGTAATCATTGCTACATTGCTATTGCTGATTAAGGTGATCATGGTCCTCCAGTGAGATATATTTTTGTCAATATTGATGTTTTTATGACTGTCTACATAGCTACGAGCGCCAAGTTGACCTAAAACAGCTTTGAATCTGATGCCCTGTGAACACATCAACTAGAGCTTACCTGTACTGTATGAATAATAAATGATTAATTCACAAAAAGAAGTTTAAAAAAATGAAGTTTTGTTAAATTTAGAAGGAAACATTATTTACAAGCCCTTATTATTTGGAAATTGCAGTTCTATAGTTGGAAGTTTCATAATGACTTCTACCAACACAGATGAACGTCCAAGATATGGTGTTCTCATAACTTAATTAATTTCTCCTATATTGCGACTATATTAATTTGATTTTATGTCTGTTTGTTAACTAATAGTCACCCCATTATTGTGAACACACCTGTACTGATCTGATAAGGCGTTAGTATATCTTTTATTCCACAGATTGTTTCTGTCCTTTCAATCAAGTATTTAGAATTAATGACTTCTAAAATCAATTTTCCATCCTTGATTAAAACACAACATATGTAACATGAAACAACATCTAATTACGCTTTCAATTTAAACCATAACCTTGAACTTGCACTGAACTCGCTGCCATTTTACAATCGGAAGGGAGGTATACGTGGTGAGCATCTGATGTGTACTGTGATATTTTTGTTTTGATTTCTTCCCACTTGGTAAATCTTATTTCATATCATGTTAGGCATATATAAAACAAAGTAGCAGCAGTCGTAAGAATTTCCCCGCTGAAAAAAAAGATAAAACGTTATTAAATAAATGATCATCTTCAGAAGTTCCTGAAAAATTAAATGTTTTTGTGCGCTTATAGTTTATAAACAAATTGATATTAGGTAAAGATGGAAAATTCTTTGTAGGAATGCATGTACGTAAATACTCAATTATACAGACGGCCGGCACCCGACATCAACGGCGCAGCCTTATATGGCCGTTCAATAAAATAGAAGTAAATTTAATGAATTCAATAAATATTTTATAATACCCCAATGCGTTATCTGAACTGTTATTCTAAGTGTGCTTCAAGGTTGGTCATAAAACATAAAAGAAAAGTTGATAGATGCTGGTGAAACATGTAATACATACGGACGATGGTGATTAAGCAAGGTATCATAATGATTGATACTCCTTACTCGCCCTACGATAGACATGGATAGGCGACAGCTTCTTTAGAAGTTGTACTCGCATAGGTATCGTTATGCGTAAATAAATTAGGATTCCGGCAACGATGGTAGTGTATTGGATTTTTTACGCGTATGCGTAACCTACATTACACATGTGTTTTTCATCATCGGCTGGCAAAGTAATAGTCATCGACTAGTCTTTTCATATATTCTGCTCACAGTTCATATCATAATTCATGCATAATCATTCTCTGCGATTTATAACTTGTTTCATGCATGGGTGACAGCAAACTATTGTGTTTGGAGTTTGCATAGATCATTAAGCGCTTGAAATAGTTTGTATAGACCGGATTTTGTTTGACTATATTACATACACCATTGATTCCGCTCGGCGGTCTGACACATGTTGGAAATGCCTAGCGGTGTCCCCAGTAAAGAAATGATTTTCTGACAAATTGTCGTTCTTGCTAGTCCATACATCAGGCATATATAACGGAAAATCTCAGCTATGTTTAATTACACAATCTGCCACCCAGCGAGGGACGAATTGAAAAATGCAATATTCTTAATTAGAAAGCACAGCATGTGGCTGCTCAAGAAGAAAGATGTGTGTAATTAAGTAAAATGACATTATTAGAATAGAAATGATGCATGAAAAGTCATCATGGAAGACATTTACATTCATCTCCACAGTTTCAACAAAGGTAATCAAACAACGATGTGAACGGCATTTTCTGCACATTGCATTGTACGTTGCTCACCTCTGCCAGTTTTATTTTTATAGTAATTATGAAAACATATGACCCTTTATTACGGGTTGGTTGATGTCCTATCCATGGTATTTTATCTCTAGGTACAACTGGTCATTGCTATTGACTCTCGCTTTCCCGGTAATAACAAACCTAAGCTTCCCACATCCCACAGGTATCCTTCAGAGTGCTGACCTTGGCTGATATGACTGCAATTTATTTCCCAAGAGTCTCACAACTGCGAGGGGAAATACAATTGCCATCCTCTTCCTCCTACAGGACTGATCTATATCCCAAACCCTAACGAACTCTATAGAAATCCATGTGTTTTTAATTCCATTGCAGTTTTGGGATTGGGGCGTATTCGGTCTGCATTTCATCATTCTCAAAATGTACTTTAACGTTACCATTGCCCTTCTGGCCTGTGGGAAACATCCTTTTCTTATTCAGAAAGATGACAAAGACAAAGTGGCGCCGCGCTCAAGTTTGGAAACATTGCATAAAGGTAATCCTCGAAATAATTCCTGCCCAGATGTTAGGGCTCGGGGATATTGCCTGGCTTTAAGCTGTATCTTATCTTCGATCTACGTGATCGTTTTGTGGCCCGCATCTACCATCTTTGGGACGTTCCAGGAAATATATACTCCCAAGTCAATCATAACTTGAGGCGGACGTCTGGTTTGTTATATGCGCCCGTTATCCTTTGCCGTGATGTAGCATCCCCAAGTGTCTCCTACTTTGAAGACGTCAGTGAGGCATTACACAACAGGTTTTCAACTGACGAAAAGTTTACACACATTTTTCACGGTTGGCATTAATGAAGAGAACCATATTCGCGGATGTTAAAACCTCATGTGAATTGATATCTAAACGGTCGTCGTCTTCTGATCAAATCAGCGTGATGTACGTTTTAGTACCGATGATCGTCCATCATGTGAAAGCAATGACAGTCCAAATGTTATCAAGCAATCACAGATATAGACTTTAATCTATATTCGCGAGTAGCGCCACATAACAAGATCAACAACCGAAGAGTACCATACCAGGACCTTTCTAACGGCAGTCCACTGACTGTGACATTGTTCAATAAAAGAAAAATTGCCTGTTTATCAAAGGCCAAGTTTGTGCAGGTCTGCCTTGCTGGCCACTATAAACCCAGGAACTATGCGATGGTGGTCCCGTAAAACAAATGTGCGTGTCTGGAGCTGTGACGTTGGTGAGAGACTAAATGGCCTGCTGATAAAATCTCACTAAGCTCCTTGCCGCAAGAAGTGTAATTTTGCTACACTTTGCTTGCAGAAGCGATGGAATATGGATTAGGTGTAAGACTTACACGATTTATGCCTTAGCTTCTGCGAGGTGTTTCCTATTCCTGTGTGCTACTCAAAGCTGCTTGGAGAGTGCAGGCATGCTTCGTCGGCAGCCGCACTTGAGTAAGTGGCGCCAATACTCTTAACTTGGATTGTACTTTCGTACATATAATAAGCTTACGGAGATAATAAACATAGGACTGACCAGAATCGATATCTAACACCATCGTAGATGGAACTAATCTTGCACTCAGCCGTGGTATATAGTTTACAGCTAATCCAGAAGTTCTAAAGGAAAATAATGAGAGAAAAATACCTAGAAAGAGGATTATCAAACTTATTAATAGAACAGAAGAAGAAGATTAGAACGTATAAAGAACCATTACGAGCGCTATGTTACTATCCCGCACCGCATCCCTCCCTCGTTTTATAACTGACAGTGGGATTTGGAGTTTATCCTTTTGAAATGTATTCAAAGTGCCTGAAGGACAAGCAATAATACATAGGATTTTCTGCTTTTCCGAAAATGTCACGCATACGAGTAAGCATAAGACCCACCGAACCGTCAAACGTGGTTATCATGAAGAAGATTGATTAATATTAGTTTACACATCATTGTTGGACATCATTAGTTTAATGTACACCCAAAGGGCGATGTAGGCATATGCTGAGACGCAAAAAAAACCATGACGTCCTTCAGATGATTTTTGTCAGGATATTTGTAATAAAATGCCCACTGCACGACGCTGATATATGTGGTACAGGGGAATTGGCAGGTCTGCTCCACCCAATGTCAGGAATCTCGCATGCTTCTCTTGGGAAGTCTTGTTGTAAAAGTCTACATCGACAGAGAGAATATAAGACGTATCAAGTTTACTACCTTGCCTGAAGCATGGATGCATTTTATTTTAGCTTCATGATAGTGTGGGTACCGCTGTTACGTTGAGAGGACCGGAGAGGCACTACCTACGCTACAACGTCAGTGCTAATCCACCTAAGGCCACAGCAAGTAATTTCTAAGGATGACATTATCGCGAGCATTGATTTTCGCCTGATTTTGAGGAAAAAGAAGAAATTTGGTCGCCCTTTGACAGTGAACAACATGCCAAAAATGGGTAAATATGTTTGTTGTCATACCGGAACATGGATGACAGATAAATGTGAAGCGACAAAACAACGCTCTTGTTTAATGTTTTGTCTTTGTGTTGTGGTATTTAATTCCTTTATATGTGATGTTGCCGCTGAAAATCGCATTAGATCTGGAGTCTGTGGATGCTGTCATCCATAAAATTTTCTTGCTGTTGCCTAATCATGCCTTGTGGCATTTTTTCGTCACGAGGCCCCACCCACTCATCCTAACCACGGATGTCCTTGCTGACATGTATCCGGAATACTCTAAACCAGATGTATCTCCCTTGCTTATAAGGTATTATCGGGACCTAATACCAGGTCTTCTGAGTCCCAAGGACCTCATTACCATGATCACGTAAAGGATCGTAGGTATTCTACACCGTCATCTTACCTAAGCCTTCTTGTCTGTAACGTATAGATAGTAAGCTTCATTTTCAGGCTAGGGAATACGTTCTTACTTATTTAAGCCTAAATGAAGACTGAATGATTCCTTTATTGTACATTTTGAGTGTTCGTAGGCCGTTCCATGAACCACACAGGAGCGGCATATTAGCTACAATTGTTGTGGTGCGTGCAATGATTAAACACATAAACGGTTTTAAAAGGGTGAAACACCAATGTAGATAAGTATGTCCTTATATCTTCTGATTAATCAGATGTATTAATGCAAAACATTGATAAATACTTTAAAATACGCCTACCGCTGACTTTTTCACATAGTTCTACAAAATGTATTGCTTGGTGATAGCCGTTCAGCCCAGTAACGTTAGAGGGCCAAACAAATAAGATGGATGGCCTAAGATAAGAGGCAAAGATACACGAGCAAAATCGCTACAAGGGTATCAAGGCAAGTCAATATTAAAGAACTCAAGACGTATATTCAATTTTTACATTTCATTTTTGTCTTCAAAACGTTATCTGGTACCTTTGTTTGGTAGAAATAATGTTTGAATATACATGACATAAAAACCAATCATAAGCCCTGATGTGAAGAAAGTTGTTTTCACCCAACGCTGACAATGTGTTAAATGGTCGTTTAGAAAGTCGTTTCGGTGTCTCAAAGGTGCGCCGCCACGCGGGAATTCTCATATTCATGTTATGAGACAGTCTAGTTGATATCCGCCTAAAGACAGACGTGATGAGTGGAATATTCAGGACGAGTTGATTAGGGTGCACTTTATTCCCTTCGGCAGACTGCGAATTATCTTTGTCATTCACCTGTTTGATGCTAATTATCATCGTTAATTATCGATGTTCGTGTATTATCTTGTTTCTTGTGAACCACCGATTGATGTTGCTCTCTACACTGGGTTATAATTTCAGCGGTACGATTTCAAATATCAAAGGCATTGACAAACAGGCATCGCAATTACAATATGTCGTAGTAATCATCTTTGAACTCTTCCTACTAGGTGCATATTCATCTTCATTTACCAACGTGGCAGATGAATAACGCAGTACATGGTAACCCACAGGTTGAGTCACCCCCTATTCTAATGACTTCTAAACTGACGAAAAGTAGTGGATGCTTCTTGAAACGACAGTATTTTTTTAAATTCACCAAGTTGCTTGAGTAACACTTTCGTTACGTGAGAACTCTCTTGATATATGGGGATTTCGTCATGTTTATATTGTCAAAACTTTTACACATACCGTAAATCTGTGAACCACTTAAACCCAGCGGAATGAATCAGTAACTCTACCTCCTAGCTTCTGAAGTATTACCTTAACTAAGGGCTTATGCTGCCTTACTGTACTTACTTTAGTTTGTTTATAGGGGTTTAAGACCTTTACTACATTTAAAGGTTCGTCTCGCTCTTGGCGTTTTCTTTTCTGCCTAGCCTGTGAAGCTTAAAGGCTTTGTTTCTGCAAAATGAGTGTGGATACCTGTGGAGTTAACAACCGGTGTTTTCATGCTCCCAGTAATAACTTTAAACCCTTTGAGTACATTAGATACTGCTGTGTATGTAAAATCACGGTTTGAACATCCACTAGCTTAACAACGTTTTCAAACGGTCAATGAGAAATCGACAAGGTGACTGCATTATCCTAGAGCATGGACTAGAGCTCATTCCTTTTAGTAAACTCCCCTGAAAGTTTACGACTGAACTTAGCTTTGAACAAAGACTGTTTCTGCAATTTGAACGATCTCTAGGGCGATGGGTAGCGCCATGCAGACTAATGACTTCTTTGAAGTTTGGTCCACGGGTATTTTCTCGTCAGCTATATAGCTTTTACACATTGACTTATAAGGAAGACCCTGCGCTGCTCTATGCATATTGCTGTTCCACTGAATATAGGGTTCTGGGTATCTCATTAATCTTACATCAGATCTGGTTAAGGAGATCCGTCACCGCCATGAACATATGCCATGACCAAGGTAATAGAAATTGATGTATTTGAAAATGGTGTATTGGAAATCTTTACGGTTTTTTTCTTTGACTGGGCCTGGTTGGAATTTTATATCATTGCGCTTTTAGCCCTGAATTTTGTTTGCTTATGGAAAATATAAAAGTACTAACCATATGTTTGTAGCAGCTGCAGTTGATACTTTTGAAGCCCGTAGGAGAATATTAACACACTCTTGTGTCACACGCCTCCTCAGCTCAAACATTGATTTCATAAAACTAGTAATTCATTCTGATTTATTCTCTCTCAGTATCCTCTGCATGGAAGCACTATGTCAATCTGGTATTTAAACGGTCCTCATATTAAAATTCGTCTCCATTGTATTTTAATTTATTGCCCATACCTGTATTATGTATTTATTCTTATGCTTGTGTACCAGTATTTTTACTTTGTGTATTGATATGGTTCCTGTACCTGAAATAAAGAATGAATTGAATTGAATTGAATTGTTGTATATAGGCCCCGCGACTGACATTTTCGTGTTGCCTTATTTTGCTGAGAATGCACCTGTTTCTGATTGAAATCATGTTCTGATGCACGGCCAATGTTGAAAAAAATCTGATACCTTACCAATCAGAAAATGTATTACTAATCAAACCAAGTAGGACGCCTACAAAGAAGTCTGCTACGGATGCTAGTATAATTATGGTACATAAAACTTCATAGGTTGACATAGGTTGAAAGCAAACATACCAGAAGAGAGATTGTTGCAAAAACTTGAGTCGGATATTTCAACATCCTTTATTCGTGACACCAAAAAGCAAACCTTACAGCAGGGATAAGACTCCCTACATTGCAAAGAGTTTGCGTACAAAATTACAAATTACAACGGACAAGACAGGCAATATGTACATCCCCCATATACATTATATTGAAATATATGTAGTACTAGTATATGTAGTTCAAACGATGGTGAAGACGCAGGTTCCCTGCTAGACGTAGCACTAAGGTAATGATAACGACTACAAGAAATACGAGATGAGGGACTTGGAGGAGCTCAATTTCATAGACAGTCAGGCAGGCAACTACGAAGCCCATCCGACACTAACGACCGTTCCTAACATTTTCTAATTTACAATTCAGTGACAAGTTACCATGACTAGCCTGATGAGCAGTACAACAGTGCGGGGAATAGAGCTGTGCCAAGTATTCTGCTTGATTGCACCTGTGTGCGTCCCAGCGTCTTCAGGAATCTATACTCACGGCAATAGGTACGTTTCGCTTTTAAGAGCAGTTCTTCGTTAAATTGCTCCCTTACCTCTTGTGTAGTCATTGGATCTGCCTGGTAATACCTTCCAGTCTTTTCAAAGTGGTTAATATTGACGTTGATCACAGAAGCACATCTGGAAAGCTTTATACAAAACGCGAAGAGCACCTCGAAGGGGAACCAAATGGAAAGCTACACTAATGTCCGCGGGCCAAACACGTAGAACTGGCCATCGCACGGGCGCCATACATGGATCTTATAATCTGGTGCAGATCCGTATTGTAGATCAGTAATTGTTTTGGCCTCCGGCTGTTCACTGAAGTGCCGATGAACAGGAGTTGGATGGAACAGAAGTGTTGGGCAGGCAAATGCGTTTGGAAGCACCGGTACGGAAGAGCTTTTATCGATCCAGCATGATATCTGATAAGTACTGTCAGTCTCGTCATAGTAATGGGAATATGGTCCCTGTTAGTCGTGTCAGAGCGTCATTGTCAGTGCGCTGAACTGGAAGCAAATGACAGTTCGAGGCCACAAAGCCTATTTGACCTAAGCTACAGCACACCGTAAGCCAATACCTCTTATTGGCTGGGAGGCTTAGGGAACCTTTGGGGAGGTCGGGGTAAGCCCTAGAGTATACACACGTGATGATATTGACAACGTCTGCCTGCTCTATGAACTCAGCCGTCAGTGATCGGCTAGGCTGGAGCAGAAGCTGACTGTGCCTCGGAGAGCTGAGAGAGAGCTTGCCACCCACCATTTGAAATATGCACGTTCATATTTCAACGGCGCATTCGATTTTCTTTCGATCGTCTGTTTTAGTCGCCGTGATCTGTATGTGGGCGATTCTCTTCGAGGGTAAGTGCTTGATTTCTGTTTGCTTTGAAGGTCACGGGTGAAATCGTTATAGACTTGGGGATCTAATAGTTTGATGTTACAGCTCTAGGACTAAGCAGTCTTCGGGCGCCAGGATGCCGTATGTATTTAGGAACGCATCCGTTGGAACCACGCCGTGCTTTATTCAATGGCATCATGAAGTCGGGATATTGGACTGACAATCCTGGCAATATTTTGCTTGGAAATAGATCACTCAATATCTCTTTATTAATGAACGTAGTCGTTATTGATAAGAGGCTGGACAAAAGAGGCTATCAGACATTTTGTCGTGATAACTAGATTTCTGTATGTTTGCTAGATATTCTACTGCCTAATAAGTGTTTGTCCTTCGAATTCGATAATATAGAATTATAATAATAAGAATATACGATGATGGTTATCTGTTTGTGATCGATCAGCCTGTAGTGTTGTCACCGTCCTAACGGATGTACAAATGGAGTCGTGATCTGTGCTGTTCCTGGCAAATGTTATGAAAATATGTGTCTGCCCTGAAAACGTCCTTGGTCATGAATAGTGTATCAGGGTTGTGACTCGTGGCCCAGACGAGAAGTGTTTTCGGGTAAATGGCAGTATTTGATTTGCAACTGGAGCGCGGGGCTGCTTATTATCATATCGTGTTTTAGCGCGACTAGATCAACGGTTGTGACAGAAATCCATTGCCGCCACCAGAGCATGTCAGAACACACATAATTCTGTAAGTTTGCAAAGGGTAGCTTTTTATGCTATTTTTCAACTCTACCGTATTCCTCAAGGGCCCTTGCACAATAGCACACTGCATCTTTTTCTGTTAATAACGTTTAAAAAAATCATCCCTCGCGAAAATGCAAAGAAACGTACTCTATCCAGGGTGATAAATGATTGTCTTCTCTTGTGTCTAGTCGGCAAATATTTCAAGTGTAATGAGGGATTCACTATCTGCGTTTGTTTCTGTACCACAGCATGATATTTCACTAGCCATGAACGTCACGATTCGGGTAATGGCAAATGTAGCATACCCTGTAGACATAAAGCCGCACTGGGCTTAGGAGGAAGGGAAATACAGGGTACTTCAGAAGAAAGACTGTTGCCAAAGTGCTAAATCACATATACCAGAACTTACATCATAAAAGTTCTAGATGTCTATTACGAGATGTAGAATGCAGGTTCAAAACTAACAGGATAAAATGAAACGTATCATAGGAATCTGCGCAAGTGCGTGCATGAAACAGTCTACCACCCTAAAAAAGACTTCGCTTTGCAAATTGACAGGATGATGTGTGACGAAATGAGTGGGGAACTTGGAAAAGGTAATTTCCGGGACGCCGACCCCAAATCGACGATTATGATACGTGTTTCCACCGGGGAACCACAATAACTTCAAAATATTGGCATAGGCATCATTCAACTTGGTAAAATAATTAATATGTCGCCGAAAAATACTGCATTGATGAAGTTATTTGAACAGATCCTTGGAATAAATATCTCATTAACTGGGCATGGAGTAATCTTGGACGGGCTGCAATCTCATGATAAGATATTTGATATAGGGTTTGCAAAGTCTGGAAAATTGGTAGGGAGAACTAGCATATTTCACCTGTGATCCATTCACGTCGGCGCTCTAGCGTTCCCTAATTGGTGTTATCCAAGCTCGGCAGCACCCTCTAGTTGCGAGTTTCAGCTTCTGGGTCGATATTTCATACACTTGATACAACGCCTGCGAGATATTATCAACAGTTACGAAATGTTGAAAGCGTAGCCATTTCTTTGATGGGGACCTTGTGTGAACCATTGCTTTCTGCTAAGAATCGACGGATGGCTACGAATGTCGAGAACGATTTAGTAGAGGCAAGGAGCTTTAACATTATACTAGCATATACTTCCATAACCAAATTGTGCAAATTCAGTTAAATTCCAGGGTAATCAATATAATGATATTGCAGTAAAAGGTCGGGAAGTATTACATATTTTAGAAGGTTTGCTTTCCTTGTACTTTCTGCCTCTAGTTCTTACTGCTTGCATGTCGTGGCTGCCTCATATTCATTGCCACACTGAAAAACTCCGGAAATATTACACCGAAGCAGGGATGTGCCAGAATCTATGGCAGTCTTACAGTTTTATGGGTTCATCTTTGCAAGGAATAGTAGATCTGCTAGCAGCACTTGGCGGGTGAGCATTAAGTTTCTGTCCAGTGGGAGTAGCAAGAAAGTTTCTTATCTTTGTTCATCTTCTATGATGAGTCCCTTATGGCTAAATCTATACTGTTATAGATAACATCACCATGCAGAGTAGCAATCCATAACAAAATGTCAATAGTATGGTAGTAATAATGGATTAGATCATATATACAGTACTGCATGTCATGTTTATATTTCCATTGTAGCATCCTGGTCTCTTATTCGTCTTGGAAAGCCAGAGAAACGTCTGGTGTGCCAGAACTGATAGAGGTCAAATACGTTGCCATCTCGGGTCTATGAATCAACAAAAGGTCCATCATGAAATTCTCAGATCCCGTAATGGGCTATTTGTGGTTCATTCAGCAGGAAATGATGTATGAGTCTTGTAGAAGAAAACTGGATCGTGCCAGATTTCCATTAAACTGTGTCTCTCTCAGGTGGGTCCGTATTTGAACAGGGACACAATAAATTGCAGTGAAAACCTAATGTGTCATGGAATGCACATACTAGGCTCTATAGGTCATTTGATCATAGATTGATAAATTATTCTATAAATGAAGTACCTTCATACAAAAGTGGTGACACGTGAGGTCTACTCTAATTCCTAAGCACCTTACTTAGCGTCGCCGCACAGTCTCTTTGTTAAATAGAGCATTTCAATGTTGATAGATGTGCATTCTGTATGTATGCATGTTTTACAATATCCCAGCAATCATGGATGTATACAAAATCAATGCACATTTGATTATCCTGGTTTTTGAGGAGCATTGGAACCATTACTCATATCAAATTGTCAATCACTTGTTACTTGGAAACATTTAATATGTGCATATATCGAAATACCACAGGCGCGTGTAAGCCTCTACTTCAAACAAGGTATTAGGATAATACCCTGATCTTGTTAATTCTGCTATGAAAGGTTTTTAGAAGCACTTTATCATACTCATGTCAAGATTGATTTCAACATAAAGAATATTGATTTTTTAGTAGTATTGAAAATGTAAAGGACTTGTGAAGGAAATGAATTAGTTGTTTGGTTGTGTAGGGATAGCGTCGAGATAAAAGAAAATAATTGCGATGTGCCGAAGCCAAGGGTTTTCACTGTCAAGATCTGGTGCCACATTTCCAATACAAAATGGAAAAGAGAAAGATGGGCACTTGTTGGTATTATTATTTCTATTTGATAGGGCGTTGGCTCAATAGAAAGTAATGCGTTTTTTTAGGAAAAAAAGAAGAAAATTCATGATATTTGTTATATTTGTTATAGACCGGTGCATTAATGTCAAGCCATAAATGAGTAAGACACCCTCCGTTAAATCGGTGGCAGTGACCGTTGACGAACATCACGTTTTGTCTGGGCTCCATACATCTGGCTTCCTCCCTCTGAGCAGAAACACCACCCACACACACCATTACCGGTCTAACATTCAGGTATTCCTTGTAAAGTACCCATTCCCTGGTGTCACATTTCCTCCAGAAGCAAGTACAATTAGGATGGTACCGAAGACGATCTAGAACTTTCCAAGGGTCGGAAGATTTAAAGTGTAATATCTTGAGATTAAGGAGATAACAGCTGACAACTTTGCTTTCAAAGGAGGGAAGGTAGAGTTACGATGGGGACAGCAGATTACGCTTAAATTACTGCCATAATTTTGGTTTCTCCAACATCTCTCATTGGCTTGGCTGCGGTAATTGTGTTGGCACGTGGTGTATTCACGAAGGTAGTCTTATATCAAAACGGCTCTCGTCAGCTCAGTTTGCAACAGAGCGCCGTAGTGGAGCTTTAGGGCTTTGGAGCGTGCCGTCGTTAGGAACATTTCACGCTGAACGTAGTGGAATTTGAAGATGCGAAGAAGCAAAATTTCATTCAAATCGGGACAGGAATCAACTTCGTTTGAACCATCCACAATCAACATATGTATTCTGATCTTAATGCTTGATGGTGAGTGGCATTTTTTTTCTCATGCTCTCTGTAAGTCAGTTTGAATTCCCAACAGTTATTCTTCAGTTGCATTGGATAGAATTGGTAACCATATCAAATATATAGCTCAAACATGTTGCGTTGCTAAAAAGGAATCCCATTTAATTTGTGAGAACAGATGATCATCTGGGTGGAACGTAAAGTAGTGGTTCTATGTTCATTTCCCCGGCACTTCGGACCTGCACGTACAAGGACTTTGCATATACATTGCGGCTGCATCTCGTGTCACGGCCAGTTGAAGACTATCTCTTCAGTGAGCTAAAATAGTTCTACATCACGTTCAGTTTCCTTGTCGTTTCTACACAGAAAGATGGCAAGATATTACTGCTGCAGGTTTGAAAAAAGGAACACATTATTCTTGGTAAATCTATAACGATAGCTGGCTGAGGAGCGGATACCAGGGAACCTAAGAGCAGCAATGATTAAATTATTGATATGCGTCTCTCTTCAAAGGGGTAGTGACAATGATGTACCGAGCGTTGGACTAAAAATCGCCTTATATGTGATATTTCCCGGACCGCGTGACAAAAGCGTCTCTCGAGAAGACCTGTAACATCGATGGGCCGAATTCTGAATGGGAAGGGAACAGTAATTGATACTTACATTTCCGCGTTGCATTGATTGACCCAACTGTCCGTTATTAGCAAATGCTTTTAAAGGTTTGTACACTAATCACCCAAAATCTTTTTTTTTCAAAGTTTCGTCACACAGCCATAAGCTTTTTGTTCAGATTATCTTCGTTTTGCAATTCCCTTTGAATGTAAAACACATTTCATGAGCTACAGTCACACATGCCATTCTTGCGTCCATTGAAGTGAGTAATAAATCCAGGACCACAAATGCTACGCGTCTTTCACTCCTAAATGTAATAGCCCAATTTATCATCAAGGCAACGCATCCTCAAAGGATGGGAAACAGTATAAAGATTTGTTGGCAGTGTGGCAGTGAATGCATCCGGAGATTTTTCGTCAAGATATTGGATTCTCTATATAAGCATTAATATTGGATACGACGAAATCATTTTGCAAAGGCCCATAAAGTTCTGATTGATACATCACAGCAGCCCCCAAAAGTAAAATTTGAGTATAAAGAGTTTAAAACTCAAGCATGCCCTTAATGTCAGATAGTATAGGTTGGTAATCAACATGGTTCAATATCAACTGAAATCTCTTAAACGTCAGTTGTAAATTTTCCTTATCGCTCTGCTGCTTCCTATTTGCTGCTGGTGGGCCTTCAATGACCCTCGCAACGCTGCATGAACAGGTTTATTTCCATCAGCCTGTATGATGTGTGCAAAGGCACGGCTGAGTCATACAAAATACAAACAGCCCCTGTTTGATGAGATGACAGGGTGTGTATGTGAACAAATGAAATCTGGACCCGAAAGAACAGGTAATACACCGATCCCTGACCTCAATCTCCAATGGAGCCGTCTAACTGACAATCTCCTATTCCACCAGTTTGACACAAGCAATGAAAATTGCCACAGGGTAGACAAGATGAATGGTACTTTTCGGACATGTGTTGTTATTGATGTTTGCAACTTATCTATTACTCCACAGACCCTTACTTTTCCCTCAGAGGGAATGCCAATTAACACAGAAACAAGCCTAGTCATCCTTATTCATCATTTAGATTGGGTGTAGGTACAAAGTATTAAAAATGTGTTCCTAAACCTGTAAATTCGGAAAGATAGGTTTCCATAGATATCAATCTATTGTGAAGAACTATAAAGGTCTGTATAGAAAGAACTATGGCCATTCACTTGGCAGGTAATATTTTATGCGCATATTTCACAATAGTCCTGAGAAAACTGCTGATACAAGTCTCTCTTTGATATGCGTCTCCTCATTCCTTTCCGTCTTCTTACCATCGACGTGGATACACTTTGTGCTTCTGAAACTTGACATTAAAGAAAGAAAAAACTAGCAGTGACGTATCCCTTTACAAGCTTGATATATATACTATGAAAACATTCAGGTGAAAGAAACATTATCTGTCTCAGACATCTAACATAACATAGTGCCAGTCTAACACAGCTCAATATATCAGGATCATGTGTCAGTAAGTAAGAATCCAAATGAGCTCGTGAGATTATCATGGTCCCTCTGATATGCGGGTTTCTTGAAGTTGAAGGATTGCGAACCAGCGTTGCTGCCTGTTGCTAGTTACTGTAGTCTTAGTGACAGAGACTGTGCCTGGGTATGTGACAGTTATTTCTCAAGGCCAGCTGTAAAACATAGCGCTTGTTTGAACACTGGTAACCTTACTGCTCGGGGAGAGGGCTCATAGAGATTTTGGAGCTGAATATATATCACGGAGATGACTATGCATGGAATAGTACGTGTGGTCATGCAGACCATCGCCCTTGCTCCCTGCGCGTCTGCTGCAGACAGAGGTGTGAGCACCGAGGGGCCAAAGTGAGAAAGGACACACAATCAATAATCATTTGCGGCTTTGCGAATCTGAACGGATCGATCAATGACGTTATCAAACCTCGCGAGGGCAATGAGGGCTTATTTGACCATACGCACGCTGATGCTGAACTCTCAGCTGCCCAAGACGGATCTGCTGATGCCGCGGCGGTGATACTGTATCCAGCAGAAGAGTTAAGGTGCACAAAACCCTACTGCTTCAGTGCGTTAAACTCTGTATGGTAACTTCATCCTTCCACACTGGAATACAGAGTCAAGTGTAAAATAGACCATAACGAGCATCTCTTTGAAGAAGCACATCATCAACGAATGTCGAAGCAATCTTATGTTATATATGAATATGAGATCGATATCTATGATATTTTCGTAATTCCCCAAATGACGATGAAGCAGCCGATCTAAATGATTGATGTATCTCAAAGTACACAAAACAATAGTAAAAAAGAATTGATGACTTCCTGTATATTGACACCGTTGTGATATCCTATACCATGTATCAACGGCAATGCTGGCATTTAAACAATTTGTACATTGCATGTTGAAATATCAAAAGTCAATATCTTGTATACACGCTACTGCCAAATAATGGAAAAGAAATTGAAACAGATTATTGGTATAGTTATCCATCCTCATTCAAATGTAACGAGCCTTTTGTAGTGATAAACCAAGACATTGCACAATTGTAAAAAATTCCAAGTTGATTACTTAATCCTGTGTTGTTACAGTATATACATTAATGCGCTATGGTGCCAGCGTTATATATAGCTCCTGGTGTTTTTTTCAATTAACAATTTACAAGTTAATGCATCAGGTGTATCAAAACATCATAGAGCTGCGTTACTGTATTGTCTCTAATTTTTCAGATAAAAAGTCTACTGTTGTATTGGAAATACATACATAGTTGCCCACTATGTGAATTAAACTTGCTTTATAATCATGCTGCAGTTGTGTTGATACACCTTCCTGTGCACAAATGCACATTGTCTGTTTCCATTAGGCCATGTTGATTAGATTATATGGATGCCATCCGCGCGCGCATGAATTTTCGTCTGTTTCAAACAAAATCATTTCAAACGTACTGTACGTTAATCGTACAAAATGAGCGAATTTATGTCGTGTGTTGCAAAAATGTACATGTATTGGAAAACGATGCTAGAATGCCTAACTCAATTCAGGAAAAGAAGAAAATGTGAAGAAATGAAAATGAAGAGTCTATTACTATTCCCCATACCATACGCTGTGTGTCTAGTCATTTGTTCAACCTTTATGACCACGTAGATTTCATTATCAAAGAGACTTTTTTGCCAAACCTTTTTTCGCACGCTCGCGTCAGTTTTGGGGTTCCCAGAGGATGCCATCCATATAATCAAATCAACATAGCCTTATTGCTGGTCCCATGGTAGATTTAATGTTATAGATATACATGTAAGAAGTGTTGACATTGGCGGCATGTGGCTGAATAATCCAGTTCCTACCACAAACACTGGAGCTCATCAAGCGCTACTGAGTGGTTTTTGCGTTGCAATGCAATCATCGTATATCGTATGCTCCTCGTTTCTGTGCGAATTTATCGACAATCTCAAATGAGTATGAAATAACCATTCCGCTCTCCAGAAAGTATCCATCTTTTCTACCAATTGGGAATTGATTGTTTTTCAATTTCCGTCGAATTTTCAGCTACGCTGACTTTATCGTTTCCTACATAGTCTGATCAGATACCCGTGGCGACTTGAGGAGATTTACCAGATCCTGCTTCCAAGCTCTTGATGAGAAAGTTGCTGGCGAGAACGGCGAAGTCATCAATAAGAAAAAATATTAAGAAGAATAAGGACCAAAGCCTGCTTGCGACGGTGTTGCAATCTTAATACACTGTCGAATATGTTTTTGGCTTCATTTTGTACGTCTTACTAAAAGTAGGGACTACCTTGTATGGTGCTATGGCTGCAGCTAGTTTGCGATGGAGAAGTGACATCGCAGAATGTATTGCTATATCGCGAAATACATCATTACTAAGATGACAAGGCATATGATTTAATATGCCAATTTGTGGCAAACTCTTCAAGGCTTACGCAACGAAAGGTGCCGGGGGTCAAGTCTAATATCAATTACATGTTATAAACATCATATGAATCAATATGTCATGTTATAAATCATATCAGAGGCGTGCCCGAAACGATTTTTGGGTTGTAACAATCTCGGCTGCATTTACAGGATTGCCTGTCAGGGCGGTCAAGGTGAAATCGTACTTGTCATTATTTGATTTAGGTCCTTTTGGGCAAACTGCATCTGGTTGGGTTTTTCTTTGTACAGGGGTGCAAAACTGCGTCAATGTTTTATGAAATTTGATTTATTTATGTAGACACTTTTCTAAAAAAAAAAGGTTTACTTCTCTGTAGAATCTTTCCTCTGATCTATAGGTACACTTTGTATCTCGCATTTAAAGTGAAGAAAATAGACATGTAGACCATGTGGAGGTAATTGTGATTTCTTGGCTAAGATTGCGCGTTCCGATTGCTTTTTTCTGTAGTGCAGATGATCGATTTGCACTGGCATGACGAAAGAGTGCTATACGTGCCATTCCGTTGGTTGTTCTATCAACTATACGAGAAGATTCATGGCGGAAATACTTTTGACTAGTAGAGCTATGGGCACCACTCCAAAGTCTGATCTGACATTTTGTCTTCCTTCCCACTTCCAGACACAGATAATAAAGTAGAAGTCATTTGTATAGAGTACCTTCTAAGACTTGCTTTAGTCTGGAGTCTAAACGCCGTAAGGAATTGAAAATCACGTATATATTTTTCTGACATTGGATCATAGGGGATCATGGCAAATAGAGCAGAATGGCACTTACCGTGCGCAGAGGAATTTACGCAAATGTCTCCATAAAGGTAACGGATAGAAGCTTAGGGAAGGATAGTTCATTCCCATGGGGAGATTAGTTTACGCTTATGACTGGTCTAGACCATAACCATATGGGCCATCATTATCCAAAGACACCGGGAGCGCCCAGAGCAATAAGAAGGACCAAGATTTGAATTGAGTGTAGTCTGATCCATCCATTAAACCTCCAAGGCAAGCAATCTCCACAACATGCCATAATATTCTCCGTTCCATAATCCCGCTGCATATACACCGTGCCAAGATGGTCACAAGTACAGGAAATGCATCTCAAAGCTGCAGTGAGTGATAAAGAATATTTTAGAACTGCCAGACATGACCGAGGTACTTTATGACGGATAGGGATGTTTTAAAAATCATTAGGGAATCTAACAGCACTGTGAAGACTGTATTTACTGTCAAAATATATAGATTGCCTTGTACTGATGGCAGGTTAACTTATTAAATAGCCTTCAAATCACAAAATTATTCAGTTTGAAAACTTTGACAGCAATGTACTTTTTTTCGAAATTTCAGCATATACGTTAAAGATCACTGTTGTCGAGACGATCAGAAAATGAAATATGCATATGCCATATGGGAAATTTATCTATGTATGACCCCCACTGATATTCAATTCCATTTACACTGACAATTTTGCGACACAAGCGTACGAAATGATAACTTTGTCTCTTACCGACAGATGTTGCTTATTAATTTGGAGCAATATGTGCTCAATACACATTTATGTTCTTAATACACATTACGTTTCGCCGAAATCCATATTGATTTCGAGAACAAATCATATCCAGGGCTAATGCTTTAGAGGTAAACGTTATAGATTCTACGTAATCCTGTCCGAACTAAGCGATATTTTTGCATTATACCGTAGGTTAGAGCAGGTATGTCACTATGATCCCTAGTCAAAACCGAGATTAAGTCCGCCCTACAATATGTAATCTTTTGCTGCCAGCATTTGAAGTTCTTCTAATGCAAAGCTCCCTTGGTGGCCGCCAAACAGTGATTAAAGCTTTCTCAACTGGAGAAATGGGCATTCTATTTATCCTCTAAACCTTAACAGTGCATTTAAGTACTCTAGAATCTCCTGCTGTTCACAGTGGGGTGATACAATCCTCCGTACCGAGATGATTTTATGATCTTACGGAGAGCGCATCGTTGTTAGGTGATCAGCTACAAATGTGGAGGGATTTGGTACGTCCCGTTCTACCGGATACAAAATCCTATATTATACAAACATACATACATGGAGTAGAAATACTCCTAGCTACCATGAAATTGCTCCGATTCCCAGGACATTTTTGATAAGGGTAAACCAGAATTTGATGAAGTGGGGCCATCTTTCACTCAAGCCCGGTCGCCCTGTGGTTAGGTGTGCGGACCGTGTGTTTAACTGCACTATCCACACGGCGTGCACCCTCCATACATGCTGAAATGGTCTGCCCTACCATTCCGCGTTGGCCTTTGGAGTGTCCTCATTGTAAGTGTCCAAGCGCACGAGTTAAATCTCCTAGAAATGTAAATACGATTATAAAGGAGTGGGATAAGAGAGAGCGTATATATCGATCTGCGTTCACCCGTTCTCCCAAAATGCCGACAGAAATGTCAGGCAGGTTGAAAGAATTGCTATAGCATTTGTTGAGCTGGGAGGGTTGGGAACTGGAAATGCCACTGCTGGCAGTACAGCCTGAAATAACGTTGACCTGGACGTCAAACTGGTTTCAATCACAGACAGCTGGATGGCACTACCCAACGTCTCTCATTGGCGTGTGCGCCACGGAAACATCTGGGCAGAAATGATCCTGATAATACTAGGCATCCCTTATATCCAGTGACGTTCACTCACATCCAGGCACTCTCGAGGCAAGGCAGGTCCACAGAGGGTCTCTCTCGGTGGCAGGGGGAGCACAAGGTACGGGCGAGAATCAAAATGTCCGTCTTCATTGGGCGAAAAATTGCACAGCCTGACACTTCATGCCTGAGATCTCCCATCGGAGCACCATTCCTCAGCGCTCTGGTCTGCGTTTGGCCAATTCTCTGGATGGGTGAGTGTCGCGTTCTCTGATTTCACACTGGTGGGACATGAGTATTTTTCAAATGGTAATTTTCTCTGCGCGTACGAGGTGCAAGTCGGTCGCTTTACTAGTATAATGCACGCTTGTTAAGTTCTAGTATTATGCACTTATTTTTTTTCTACTACAGAGATCGTTGTTGGTATAACTATCGTGGATGTTCACACTTTTGAAGATTGATTAACGTTATGCGTGGTAGAGCAGCAGAGGAGTAGGAATTTTTATGCCATTAGAACATATATACGATGTGGTCGTGCTTGGTGCATAACAAATAGAGGGCAGGGGGAAAGTTCAACGATTCACACATGCAACATTGATATTGATATGATTTCTTGAGCACTCAGAACATGCGGACGCACTTGAAGTAATGAATCGTTCAACGTGTCGAGGCCCCAATATTCCACGGTACATGTATATATAAACATGCATGCCTGCTTCAGCCTACTCACTATGTCTACAGCTAGTGTTGGCCACATGCCACCTGTACTGTGATGTTTTGAAATATACATGTAGCGTGTAGACCAGCCACCGTGAGAAATCCGAGGTGAGATCTCACTTGAACCTTACTTTATAGATAAAAAAGGTTAGGGTTCGGGTCAGGAAAAACTTTTGTGTGCCCTTGACAGACAGGCACTTATATTACTTCACAGCTTTTCCACTTTAGATATGTCCTCCACCGTAAACCTTGGTACTTACCGCGGTACATACTGGTAACTCGGCCGGGACCCTGGCGTATACAACCGTCTTAGGACTTTATTACCTGTGTGAAAGGCATAAGTTATGACCATTCAGGTTCAGATGCGGTTTATGTTTCATAGGCAAAGCCCTCGTATTATTTGTTACTTGAAACCACATACACATCGCATATTTATGAAGCCTCTAACGTACCTATTCACATACAAAAAATTACATCTTCTCTATTGCCACATAACAGAAGATGGGGATATATAAACTACACGCGATACATTCGTGTTCAGATGATGGATCGCTACCGGTTAAGTAGGCAGGTGCTTTATACGACCTGTTTTTTTTGTGTTCTATTATTATATGCACTTACTTTTCTCTAAGCCTAGGCGTGATGTCGCTCTAATGACCGATGATCGCAATTCATATCGGAATATGAAAAACTCCCAAAGGACCAGCGGTGTGGTCCGAAATGGGGGAGTGGCGTTTTACGCGAGCGTTACCAATCTTTCTTTCGCGCGGCCAACAGTATCGGATTTTTAAGAGGGGATGATTTGTTTCGGTCAAAATTTAATTAGGAAGATTATAGAGGTAGGCTGCCACTAAAAGGTCAATCAGTGAAGAAAAAGGTCGTTTTCGTTTCTCTCATTTACGACTGGGACAGGCATTCCAGACGCAGGCTCGTTTATCGCAAGACCGGAGTTGGTGGGTGATAAATGAAGATGAAGCTTGAAAAGTCACATAATACCCAGAGGACTGACCCCAATCTCTATCGGAGGTCCACAACGTACAATCCTGCATTGCAGACAACTTGACACAAGGCGAAAGAATTACTTTCTGGCATGACAAGATAATTTGCACATTTCTAGCACCTGCTGTTTCAAATGGTCGCGTTGCTCTTTACGAATAACCCCGAGCCCTTCGGCCTTCAGCAGCGGATTGATACTATTCATGATGAGGGTCTGGCCACATAGGTAACACTTCGGTAATTTATTTTCAACTGTCACGCAGTAAGTCAGTGTGCACATGATTTATACTCATCGTTTGCCATTTGCTAACATACACCAGGGTATAATTTTTCAGAACAGAGTAGATTCGGTCGCACTACATTTCACGATGCATATACCTACATTTCATTTGCTTTTTAATATTGTACCAACTAGTAGCCTAATTATGTTACTTTATTTCAAATTTCACGTATATATACTTAAAGCCGTAGATGTTTTTGACAATGCACTAAGCAAGACATTAAAAATGACATTAAAAGTGAATAGATGAAGCGGTTGTAAAGATTAAAGAACTTATCTTGTTCACATAATCGAGAGATCGCCTGGATTCTAGCTATTGTTTGGATAAGAATCTGACTCTACCGATGCAGGTTGTGTGGTACTGATAGTTGTGTCCAGGAATAAGTCTATAAAGCTGGTTGGCTACAGACCCGTCCTTTTAAAGGAGCATTGCAGTTTAAGCCGGCTGCAAACCCGTAATACATTTATCCTCTTGCCTGTTTGAGATAGCATAAAGATCTTTGCCTGTGATAGAATGGCCAAGATCGGAATGATAAATAAAGTGAGCAAAGTCCTCGGGGGCCATTAAAATGCAATCCTGCACACCATCTCTTCCTCTTCACAGCATTCTGGGTCAATTTTAGCTGAGTGCAGTCGTCAATTCACCAGAAGCCACTCCTATACACTATATTTGATGCCGCAAGGTAGTGCTGTTAAAGAAACTAATGCTGAAAAAGCCTGTAATAGCGAGCAATTGCAACAGTCATTCCCGGAGATGAAACACTGGTCTGTGAGCTATTCTTATCCGCACAGACAGTAATGACGGTTTTATGACCATCAGCGGGGCAGGACGGACAGAAATCAATATTTCGATTGCTCTAGCCAACGGCATCGCATTTGCAAAATAGATAACGCCATCTCAATTGTCTACATTCTCAACATTTCTTTATCCGTTTACCGGGATTTCAACAAGCCACTTACTTTGTTTTCTTGCAGCAGATCGTAATGTCTACCATGGGGAGATTTGAATCGTACATAAAGGGTGATTTTTACATGGTGAGCCTTACTATAAAAGTTAAGCCATAGCTTTTACGGCACAATTTAGAGTTAATCCGAAGCAATTTTATTGATCACCATATGGACTAATTGGGCGAGAGTAAGTCATATATAATATAGTGTTCATGAATATTCATACCCTCTAGTAGCACATTATCTTTTCTCATAGGAGAACTTGGCTATCAGTTTGGTTTAAAGCGACCAAAAGAATGGAATGATCTTTTGTCAACTCTTACATTTATCTTTTGTTTACTGTTCATGAGTACTGCTGATAAAGGCAACTTTAATGGACTTTACCTCTAAGCCTCTTGCTGAAGGTGTGTAGTGTCGTTGTTTAGTACCATTACATTTCTCGCATGGATGATAACCTTGGACATAGACGTGGATAAGTTACTACATTTACCTTTCTCTTAGACTTGCATCCATGAATACTTTGTACAGTATATGCATGATCCTTAGGTCAAGAACAGGCAGGGATATATGACCATGGCTGTAAGTGAAGAAAGAACATTAACAATAGTAGACAGAAAAATGCCAAAGTTTGCAACACGAAGTGAATGCTGAAAAAATAACTGACGTCATTCTGTGATTGAAATTTTGTTGTTGTTGCATGTTCTCACGGAAGATCTCTAACTTCTTAAAATTTGAAGGGATTTTGAATATGTTTTCTGGTTACACGTTGACTAAAGGAATGCCTTGATATTCTTTTGGGATTCTTTATCGCAAGCCCTCTGTGACACGAGTATACATGTTAAAATAAAGTGAAGGAGAAAGGAAAATGACTACTTCTGTGTATTGCAGATGCCTATAACACTAGCTAAGGGCTTACGTGGCAGGTTCTGACGAGAAAAGGTGACCAAGGTCACAGATAAACTAAACAGTATTCCTCTGACATCTAGCAAAGGCTAATGCCATCCATTTTCGAGTGAAAGGGTGAGGCAGGTCACAGTAGTGAGTGGCAGCATACTGCCCCTGCACAGCCTTAGAAGTACGCTTCCTTGGCTGACAATCTAGGCCTGAAACATGGGAAAGGCCGCCACTCAGACATAAAAATGACAGGAGCTCATGTCAACACAAGATTATATTCTTGCGTAATCGCAGTTGAAGACCATGTCGGATCTCTCTGAACCTGATAGCTTCCTTGTAGTAAATATACAGAGAATGATGTTGATTCCTCTCTATGTTTGACCCAAACAAGCAATAGGTAGTGACCTAAACTAGGTTGAATACGTTATTTAACGTTTACCTGCCGCGGCAGGGACACTACATAATTTACAACCGCCTCCCCTTGGACCCACGAGATTCAACAAGACGAATCACAGTACCGTATGTACAGGTCACACTACAAACGATGAGGAATCTGTGGGATTTGCACTCTACTTGCTTAGTGAAAACATATCGCTCTTGTAAGCAATAAGGATGTGGCCAGTGTTTCGTGATAACTGTGCTTTATGCATAGGTCAATCCCTGGTCTTAACAGCATGTTTTTCATGATCAAAACAGTTGCTTACGCCGAGCCTCATCTTTCAATTCAAGTGTGAGTAAAATGACATACACAAAAAATGATGTGCCTATCTGTTTGGCATGGGGGTCATTTTTACAAGTTGAGTGAACAAAAATAACGATAGGTTAAATAAGATATCAACCGACTACAAACAGAAGGCATGCTACATGTCAGGGCACGAAGCAAGTGTAAATTATTCTTGACATAATCTGGAAAAAATCGATACCCAGACAGACGTCAATAATGTGTCTAAAATAAAGTATAACCAAGACGACACTGGACTGATCATATCTAGTTAATTTCGACATTTGACATTATCTTCAACATAACTATTTTGAAGCCCACGAATTGGCATTAGATTTGAACGAATATATGTTTGCAATATCAAGATACCCCAGCTAGGCTCTCCGCAGCGTTGGGTCAGACTAATAATAGCTTTTATTATTATGTCAATAAAGTTCAGTTGCTACTGATGTCAGCGATGATGAGGCATTTAAAAAATCTACGACCATAGCTTTATGATCATCGTTTATGGTTATGAATACTACATAAAACACGGACCATTCAGGAGCATATACGGCTTGGACGTATCCATGGTGGCTTTATATGTGTTGTAATAACACTTTTTGTTGGAACATGGAATAATGGCGACGGTTTTCCAATGACGAAGTTTGATGTTATCAATGTCATTATCAAGGCTGTCTGGTCGGTGTCGAACAGGGAAGCATCGGAAGGAATTTTGTTATTACGGATATTGCTAACCAATAGCCAATTGACAATTACAGATTAGCAGTCAAACAACTAACTGTAACTATAAGGGATTTTTCCATTACAGATATTGGTAACCAACAGCCAATTGACAGTTACTGATCAGCAGTCCAACAACTAACAAAACTACAGTAAGGTCGAGGCCGATGCTTACTCAACTGGTTATGATGGCCGAGTTTGTTGGCAACGCTTCAAGTTTTGTTTCAACTGAAACTTACCTTTGTACTTTATGCTACATTGGCAATATAATGCAAAGCTTTTAGGTGGATGCCTCCGATGATCTGATATGTTGAGTAAATCTGAGAAAGGGAACACCCAAATTGAGGCCCTTCACTAAGCTACCATCCACGATATTCTCATTCAAGCTACCATTGTAATCCACGAAAGTACTTAATCATACGTGTGATTGTATCTGTCTATCAATTAAAAATTAATATTTATCAACAAAGGCACTGTGGATGGAAAAACGTACTTGGTATGCTATGTTCGTCACAAAGCTCGTAACTGTAATTAAAATTAGATTAGTAAATGCCACAAGATGACCCGGTATTTATTTATTTAAGAGAATGTAATCCCAAAGCGTCAGCCTGCAGCAGACGTGGTTCTTGTATATTGCCTGTGACAAATCAATCGATAAAGTGCATCAAATTTTATTTTGGCAATCAAACATGGATTTTTAGATTCAGGGTAACCTTTACACGACGGTACAAACCTATTGCATTCATGACTTGAAGGCATCTAAATATTTATCTATCTGATAGGTGTGAAATTTTTCACCAGCCGTTTTACGCTTATGTGGCCATTGACCTATTCCCGAGATATTGACCTGTTCCCCAAACGATCGGGTGTTTGGTCAGACTGAATATACACCTGTCTATAGAACAGACTAAAAAGAATAACAAGGTGAACATGTTGATCTAACAGTGTACTACATATTGGCATTTGCTTAAGTATACGCTTCGGTCCAAACATCGCCGATAGGTCATGTCCGAATCAGCACTGTCCTGACCTTCAGATCTTTTCTGCAGAAAATCAATTGTCAGCATTTAGATCAAGTGGATAGACAAGTACAATTGAGATAGCGCGAGCGGGAGAGCTCTGATCGATATAATCCCGCTCCTCCCGGTGATACATTGTTAAGGGTGTTGAAGTGCTATGTGAAATGGTGACGCTAGCCATTGAAGTGGTCTTAGGGAAGAGAAAAACATCTCCAGCAGCAGCAGCTAGGAATGCTATCATCGCAACTGTGCCGGCAAACCGGTTTCAATCAACGTCGCAGCATGGCGCTCGCAAATACGTCTCATTGGTCGAGGGGCTTGTTCAACGTACAGCGGCGTTCGCTATTCTAGCCGGGGAGCTCCTGACCCATTTCTCCTTCGCAAATGTCCAACAGCATTTGTTACCTGTAATTGCTCAACCTAGATAGCCAAGACTGTAGAGTCGTTCGGTTCCCAGTTGGACTGAAATGTTAGCTAATGACTAAGACTAACCCAGCGAAGAGGGGGAAATGATCACATGTTGACAGATAATTCGGGGCGGCTATAGCGCTAATGGCTTTATCTGGAACATTACTCATCCGGGCTTTCGTCTGCATTTCCTCAGTGCTCCTGAACAGTGAGTATGGTTTTATATTTGAGATCAGTCTCCTGAGATGTCTGTCTCTGTCTGAAGGCCTGTTATTACGTTAAACTCATCTCGAGACCACCTTTATGAACTTACGTTATTCGCACACTCAAACAGTCGGGTAAATTGATGCATATAGCTGTGATGCATTTTTAACATCCTGGGCAATCTCCAGTAATACCTGTGATTTTATGCACCCCCCGTGTATATCCTGGCAATCAGACACAATACCATTCTTCCTACACTCTATGATTTACAAGTTTTGAATGAATTATTCTATGCATGCCAATCACATGGTTAACTACTCTGACTGCGTAACGTTATAATTCGGACTGTTTTGGAACGACTATACCGCGGTCAGTGCAAACATAAAATCAATGGGTATCTAAGTCGATTTACCTTCGTCCCCACAAGATCTGGGGTCCCGCAACGAATGGGATAATTACCAATTCTTATCTCAGAAGCCGCTACTTCCGCTCTTCAAGGGCGACTTAAAAATTCATGAGGTGACTGGGAAAATAGTAAGAGGATGTTTTTAAAGGTCGTGTTGTGTCAGGAGCATTTTACTGACGCTCTACACCCATTGTTGTCAAGGTGAGTGTTAAAGGAGTGTGTAAAATCGTTTCTGTTTTGCATAATCTATATCAGATAAAGTTATGAGCATCATGGAGATATAAAACAAGATTTACTAGTCCATATCAACCTATATTCTATTACCTCCAATGGAATGTAAAACCTATTACATGAACTGCCATGGTATGGCAATTGGTATTTTATCTTTTCCTTTATGTGCACATAAATTGTAGAAGCAGCGAGGGGAGCTCCGTGTATTTAGGTTTTGGGATAAATGACGTTATCTTCGTAAAACCAAAAACCAACAAACAAACTGTTGGCATACTGAAACTTTTAAAGACCTGACATGTAGGCAAATAACGTCTAAGTGTATTATGATGATGCAAAGCAAACGTTTTGGATCTCTCAACTGACATTTTAATCCGAATATCAAAAGGGCACAAAACATTTATGAATCTGAATGTATTACGGATGTGAAAGACATTTGGTATGTGATATGAGACATCGTCTTATAAATGTAATCCAGCTGTCTTATGTGCTGTAAGTCGCAGGGGAAATTAGACTAACAAGACAGCCTATGATTATCCTGCTTGACAAAACGAGATCGTGACAGGTACACAGCGTAATTGTTCCGTTCTCGCAAAAATCAGCCCAATTAACGATCTATCCATCGGGCGCTGCTTTATTCGCATGTGAATATAATTCATGCGCAACAAGAGAAGGGTTGTATCAAACAGCGACTATAATGAATTAAACAGCCACCCACACGGGGCTTGTGGTGAAACTATTCTAGGCAAAAAATGTCCTACTGGCTTTCGTTTTAAAAAGACTTATCGTCGGGCCAACGACCCCAATCCGAACTGGGGGGATTCAACTGCTTTTCTTCCACTCCATTAGTTCGACACAGTTTGGGTAAAAATTACTTCACTTTGATAAGTGGGAGCTTCTTGACACCTGCTGTTTCAACAACATTTACATCCCAGACAAACAGCTTTATCATCCTACACCCTTTCTAGCCTTTCTGTTTGGTGTATGAAAACTACCCATTGCACGGTGACACATAGTTTCTTCCTGGTTCAAAATATCATTGATGAGTAGATGTCGGCGTTGGCGTTCAAATAGGATACCTGACTTACAAAATACTTGGAAATTTGAACTTCATTATTTTTACCAGCGACGAAATGTTCACGGCATAATTCAATAGACTAATTGACATATCTTACATAATTCTAAGATGGCATCTAAGGTTGTCATTATGTATAGTACACAGCATTGTTTGTTTGTTTGTTTGTTTGTTTGTTTGTTTGTTTGTTTGTTTGTTTGTTTGTTTGTTTGTTTGTTTGTTTGGTTGGTTGGTTGGTTGGTTGGTTGGTTGGTTGGTTGGTTGGTTATTTAGCAAATGATCCAAGTAATAAAATAAACATAACAACATAAGATATTCAGGGGGAGGATACAAAACCATTATGGGCCTGTCCGGTATCTTCCCCTAACAACATTTTAATTGTATAACACATTATTATTACAATAATTGATCAAATAGTACTAATGATATGCCTGCTGAACACAGCGATGACGGAATAAATGAATTGATGAATGGAGGAGTAATGTCAGAATTGAACACTGCATCTCAACACTCTCCTGGCCTCTAAGCGCAGGCCTCCTAACGTGTGCAGCTGGCTCATATATTTGACCATTAGTCGCTGTTCTGGTAGGATAACGCTGCACCTGGTTCTCACGTCTGATGGATTGATCTAACCAGGCAGTAATCCTTTTACACACGTTATATGTAAGCACAGATATTTCTCACCATTAGCATCTTTACGTTATTGAGTTTAGTAATCTTCACAAATATTCGCCTTGGGATATTCCTAACTAGAAGTGATTTCCATCCCATTGCATATGAATATGATCACACAGCAACAACGACAAAAAACGTTGCACAAAGCTTTTAAAATGGGGAAATACAAATATACATATGCAGGCTTTACCCCTTTTAATGTCTAAGGTCCAGATTATTCAGCACTAGTTTACCTGCATATACTTGCTGAGCATATTGTTACATGCTATTTGTAGTCTAGGAG
>NW_017804131.1:1996067-1996831 GCF_001625305.1 Branchiostoma belcheri
TTTAAATGATGGCGAAGTTGTGATGTATATTCTGAACGTTTTGCCGTGTTCATTTCTACAGATTTTATTTTTGTCAAGGGTCATTTTTCTAGGAGTTTACATGGAAGATATACCAGTGAAAGTTCGATCTCCATACTTCACAAGCAATATATTTAATGAGATTGGCTATATATATATAAGCGACGTCGGAAATGGAAAACGTTATGATGGTGCCATGTAAACTGGATCTTTACAAATCACCATCCTTCTGTGTGTTAGTCGTCATGAATGATACAAATCTATTCTTTGAAAAACCAAACATAAAAAGGTGCCTTGAGCGGTACCTGTAACTACTATAAATTTCATAATATGGCACTTAAAGCTTGCTGTATTTCAACAGTGACAAGATGACAGTCCCTTTATCAATTCCATTTATTTCAACACGAGATTTACACTAACTGGAACATCGTAAAATGGATGTGATGTTACGAATACACAAAATAAACATGGCGTATTTGTAGAATGTATTTGTATTTCATTGTCCATTGAATAACATCTATTATAGAATCTATAGGCATCTTATAGTTCTATCATTTTCCATGAGCAGTGGTCAATCATGATATATCATATCCACTGCGGATCGAATTGCGCATCATACGCATATTTAGCAAACATATCGTATTCTACGAAGTTAGTTATTTTCGTAATAGTTAGGTATTTTTGGAAGCAATTCTCATGTTAATACTCATGTACGTACCTTTTCTCAAGGCGCAATGCATATCGCT
>NW_017804131.1:1996851-2055439 GCF_001625305.1 Branchiostoma belcheri
AATGACCGCTACACGAAAACCTATATTAAGAAAAGTAACGGATCCAAGTCAAAATGACATTTATGATAAAATCGATTTATTTGTGTAAAAGGAAGCCTGCTTGGGATGAAGGTAACAATAAAATACTCCTATTTTCTTTGAAGATTAGGGCAAAAGGTACAAAGTGATGAAGTTGACTCAGAATAATGAAACCTATCAATTTATCTCAATACGATCGTTCTATTTTCCCGTGTCGTAAACATAAGATTTGCTTGTAAAAAATAAGCAATCCAGGTTAGTTGCGATTATATCATAACGAACATTCTTACCATTTGTGACGATAAAGTAGAATCTTACCACATATGGCTACATGAATAATTTTGGTGTGATTTTATGCCGT
This sequence comes from Branchiostoma belcheri, assembly GCF_001625305.1. Taxonomy (NCBI): domain Eukaryota; kingdom Metazoa; phylum Chordata; class Leptocardii; order Amphioxiformes; family Branchiostomatidae; genus Branchiostoma; species Branchiostoma belcheri. The sequence goes on from NW_017804131.1 coordinate 1,997,231, forward strand.
TTAATGTAATTGGAAATAATATAACAGGCAATTAATGCGTGAACACTGAAATCCAGCTTATTTCAATGTTCAAATAGAACTCGTGTTTAAGTGGGAAGTACTCCCGTGTCTAGAGGCGATTTCCTTAACATCTTTTCACCTTTACCGGCGGAAGAGAACCGTGAGCTCCATTATCGGAGCATCAAGGCCAGCGGTGTTGGCAGTTGAAAGGCACTTAATGGCCAAATAGTGCTGTAGTGCCAAAATGGGCCAAACGCAAGACACGCCAAAGCTGTGCCCTTGGTAGAGGTCATACAAAACTTGCACCTTACTCGTTCGACCTTCGCCCTTGTCAGTCAACTGTGCCACGATCCTTGACATAACCCTGTCATTGGAAAAAAATTGGCATAGTCTCGACCTGACGGCAGCTCACGCTTTCATCAGCCACACATGGGCGTTCCGATGTGGTGAAAACAAACCTTTGATTGTAACCTACGATCAGACCTCTGCGGTTCCATCTTACACATACCTGACAGGCCACCGACATAAATAACTTATGGCTTAAGTTAATTTAGTGCCAATCGATCATCATAAATGGTTGATTTACAGACGTTCATGCACGAATGGTATGATTTAAAGGCATAAGTTCTAATTAATGATTTAAAGTATTATTTGGCGTTTTATCGACTTGGCAATGGCCCCCATGGGTCCGTTCACAAGTCTACGTTGAAGGGCAGTTGCGTGCTGACTTAACCATATATAAGTGACACCATGACCCGTATTTCGGACCATGAGGTGCTTCTTATTTGCAAAGGTGCCGAAATGTCCGAAATATCAATGAAACGCCATAAGGGTCAAGGCCCGGTCACATGATAAAAACGAAATGTAGCCTATGATCTTAAAGGCCACCAGGGAAAAGGCAGGCATATATCAAAGTGTCAAAGTACGTGAACAAAATTTCTATGATTTTTTCTATTGTCTGTTGCATTAGATTTAAAGCGCAAAGTTTTTAGATATGAGTCTGTCATATGGGATTTCGTCAAAAGCTTTTGTGAAATTAAGTATTACTAAAATCTACCTACGCTTTACTGTTCAACGCGACAGCTATGTCAAGAACTGGTAGTTCATTCGCGACTTTTAGGTGGTTTTTGATAAACGAATCCATCTACTGAAGTGTTTATGGTTAAAACAACGTTCCATTAAGGTGCTGTGAATAATGTCAAATACATGCTGTCCGGTGTATCCCGGATCTGTCCTGTACCTACTTGAATTTCTGCTCGATGAATAGCATCTTGTAGTAGACCTGCACGAAGAACATAACACGAGACTCATTTTCTGTCGTTTCTGGAACATATCCAGGCTGCCTGTCGCAGGAAGGCATCGGCTTCACCCTACCCAAAGGAGTGCAGACGACCCTGGGCGACCCCGTGACTCTAGCGGCATCCTACTCCACAAACTACGCCGTCATCTCCGTGACGTGGTACAAGGTCCACGCGAGTGAGACGTCATCAGATAAAAGAACTACCGTATTCTCCTATGTCCCTTTGGCAAATATCAAGAAAGCCTATGGAGACTACATAGACAGGGCCCAACTGGTCGGGATGGCTTCTCTGCGGATAGACCCAACACGACTGGAGGATGAGGGGACTTATTCACTCTCCATCATGACGGACCAACTTGGAAATGAAGAAAAGTTCATCCGTTTAGATTTGTTTGGTAAGTTGTATTCAACAAATAACGAAATAAGATATAAAGCTATCTATTGTTACGATGGTTGAAGATAGAGTAGCAACGTTTACAGTTAACAACAACGTCGTTCCAACTACCGCAACCAGCAGCAGTGAACGTGTTTTCATGAAATATGCCACCGTTACATGCTTACAAATATGTTGAAAGAAATATTGATGACATGTATATGAAGCGATACTACATGTATCTTATGTGTAGACGCAATTTCCGCATTGTGGACCGAGTACGAAGTCTATATATAGACCCGTCTGTTTTATCTACTTTTTCAGTGCCTCCAAAGTTAGAAGTGGGCCCGTCCAACCCATACGTGACCACCCTCGGCACAACAGTCACATTAACGTGTAGGGTAAGGAAGGCAAAACCGAGCATATCGTCTCTTCACTGGGAGAAAGATGGCGGACGGATAGAGACAAGCGGGCTATCCGGGAAGTATTCCGGGGGAAATAGAGACAAGCCATCATTGACTATACGTCACGTAACGAGAGCAGATTCAGGACTATATTCCTGTCTTGTGGAGCACGTGACCCGGCCAGCCCTGGCTAGCATACATCTAGAAGTTCTTTGTAAGTACTTTGTGTGTATTTTGTGCACGTGTGATGCATATTTTGTAGATAAATCAGTATGTTCACCTTCTCAAAAGGAGAACATTTTTGCCCTGTTTCTTCTTCCTCCTCTTCTTCTCCAAATAGTAACTGGTGCTGTAGCAGACACCCTGTAGTGTTATGGTGTTGGGTTACATTTTGTAGAAGGACAGAGCTGGAGGGGCTGCTCACCATGTACTATATTGTGTTTGAGAAGCTAGTTATCTTTCTAGTTAAAAATTTAGTGTTCACGTTCAACCATGTAACCATTTTTTCAGATCCAGCGTCCATCATCAGTATTTCAAACCTGGCTGAGGTGAGCGTGGAGAACCACGTGACGTTTCAGTGCGTCGCTGACGGAAACCCGCCACCAAACATCACGTGGTCCAGGGGAGGGCGACTTCTGCCGTCAAACATCTACTCCCTGTCACGTGACGTGCGCACCAGCTCCCTGGTTCTGAATGACGTCAATGTGAACGACAGTGGGATCTATACCTGCAGTGCAAGCAACGGCGTGGGCAAGATAGGGAGACGGACAACACAATTAGTTGTCTTAGGTATGGCAGAACATCTGCAACTTTTCGTACTTCAGCACACCTAGCCTCTACCAGGCACCGCGGATCGCTGGAAAAAATAGTAGAAATTGGCCAGAGAGGTTACAGTTAGCCGGCCAGAGAGGTTACATTTTATGACCCACGGAAAAATGTACTCTCTGTCGAACCAACTCCCCTAGCATGTTATCCCTCTTTAGTCTACTATTTCCACCCGCCTCCCGAAGCCTGGTAGAGGCTACAGCACACATAAGCCTGTACACTGCTGTCTCTCAAATATCTTAATAATATGACAAAGTTAAATAATTGCAACCCAATGTTATGATCTATTCAAAAGGTTATTATATCAATTAAGTATATAATTAGCTGAGAATAAGATGATATGAACATTTACTAATATCATAATGTTAGATTATTTTTACAATTAGTTTTTAATTACCCGCTACACTGGCTATTGTTGAAAGCTGCTTTGCAAAATCACGCGGTTATTGGAAATTATAAGCCTCCAGCTTGCATGTATGAATCATTATGGGATGAAAATTGCATCCTGTACTCAGTGGACAAAACTAACTACTCATAATCCTTCAACATATAGGGTCTTATCACAAAACGCAAGAGGCTGTAATACCTTAATTCCTTTAGTTGTTTATCTCTACCCCTCTTAGACAGATAATACTCAGCACGTCGTATTCATTTCCGATTTAGATTAATACCTGTAATACCTGAAAAGTTGGTACCTTTTAAGACATACAAATTACAATGGGAAGCATGGCTGTGATAAGAGGCTTTAAAATTCTCAGTGGTTGATATTACCACATTCTATCTCCAAAGCCATCAACGGTGTGGCTATTAGTATTAGTAAAGAATAATCACACGAAACAAAACATGCGATCATGCGTTTAATTTGTGAATACGTTCATAGGTTCTTTGAAGATGGCTTTAGTGTCCATATATAAAAGCCATCCAAGTAAGACACCCAGTTATGATCTATATAACTGTTATCAAAGTGCATTGACTAAAGTCAGAATATCGGGTAATCTGATGAGCGTAACGCTACATCAATCAACAGTCTAAGCATTGTCAATATTCAACATCGATATACAAAGACCACCATTACTTAGTCATACGTTTGTAATCAACTGACAAATTTTCCGTTCTGCAGTTACCACGAGCTTTATATTGAAGTATATTGATCTGAACAAATTCTAATATCTTATATGCCTTGTGAATAAATGTAATAACTGTCAATCCTTTGTGAATATTTGCAGTTCCGGAAAAACGAACTACATCCGCAACCTTCTCCACAGTGGCTACGGTGATCGGGTCGTCGGCGGCCGTCCTTTGGTTGATCATCTGCGTCTCCCTGGTGATGTTCCTCGTTAAGCGCCACCGCAGACAGGGAGAAGAAAGGAAGAAATTCTCCTCACTGTACAACATCGGTCTGGCGGGGACGACGTCGCCCAGTGAAGCAGACGAGAAGAAAACAAACGAGTGTAAAGAAACCCCGGGTAGGTCTACGTTATTGACGGACACCACAAAGACGTGAATCAATAACAGTTTTCACCTTCCTGACGGAGATAAATGTCTTTCCTGCAGTATGTACCTCCCATACAAGCTTTGCACACTATATAATGAACTCTCAGCAACCTTTCCCTTCTCGGTTGGGTTAAGGCGGCCTAGGCTGATATTCATGTTCGAGTTCCGCCGTGTGTCTGCACGATTGCCACAAACATGTTTCGAACCCGAATCATGTTCCACCATGTTCGATATGACGTCATTCGAATAGAACGTGTGTTCGAATTCGGGGTTACCGGCGGTCATTTGTATGTTTCCCCTGTAAACCCGCGTTGTTACGCATTTTATTCACGGAGTATGACTTAAACGGCTTTACGCCCAGCTGAAAACAACATAATTCATCTTTAGAGTAATCCATGTTTACGTATTATCACTTTTTTATCAAAATTGTCCGAGGCTATTTTGCATATAAGTCGAAATTTTTTAACTGTGGCGATTATTTAACAAAAAATGACAGAAAAATAGCCGTTTCTGTCGTTTTTGGCCCAAAAAAACAATGTAACTGTCATTTAAAACAAAATAGCCTCGGACAAAAATAATAAATAGGGGGTTGGCTTTCTACTTGCAAAATATCATGATGAAAGGTGTTGTTACCGCTTGGGCGTAAAGCCATGAAGTAAACAGCTTTTTTTTAACCAAAATGTTGATTTTTAACCCAAAAATTCAGAAGTAGTAAAAACAAAATAACCTTTATTCAATGTGTTTCAAGTACTACTAGAACTGTGTGAAGTTAAGTTGTGATGCGACCAAGCTATCAAAAGTTACAGCCATATGTATGAAATACTAATTATAGTTGGCCATAGGCTGCCTTAACCCAACCGAGTTTAGCACTTCACCTGATTTGACTCCGACAATCGTTAAAACAATTCCAAGTGTAGTCACGTCCTCCATCTGTAAGCCATAGTACCATCAACTGTGATATGATATTAATATAGACTTCCGGATTCGGTTTACTTATTGCGTGTTGGAAGACATTTTTCTCTTCACTTAGGCCTATGTCTTCTTCCTCAGTCTGAACAAAACGTTGCAATCGTGCCGTTATTTTGAAGTCAAGTATACTAGTATTTTTTCCGTGTATGAAACCTATTAACATTACTGTAATTTGATATGGAAGGCGTTAAGTTGATTGAATAACTGCAACTCTAATTGACAATATTTCCCACAGACAAGCCAAACGAAACACAATCGCCTAGTAGAGAAATAGCGACAACAAGAGGAACCAAACGAACTGGTAAGTTGTGTTTAGTTGATTTATTAAAATTTAGTAATTGTACTTTCATATTCATTGATTTGAGCACTTTAAAAGCTGAAAACGCTGGTACCTCTACTGGGTGGGGGAGTCAATGGAATTCTGATGAATGCGCATTTAAATTCCCAGTATTGGTGATTCTCACAGTGCACTTTTTCTTCAAACTCAGCGGAACGTTTATGGTTCAAGTTTCAATGTTCTATGCTGAATCTAATGCCGTATTAAATCACTATTGTTGCCTCTATCAAAAGACAGGAGATGTGCGAAGGTCCTTTACGACTACAAACCACGAGAGGACAATGAGCTGAGGCTTGAAATCGGAGACATTGTTGAGATTCTAGAAGGAGAAGAAGGAACCTGGTGCCTGGGGTACCTCAGAGGCCGGATGGGGCTTTTCCCTTCAAACTATGTGTGCTTCGTCCCTATAAATGAGGGTATGCAAATTTATGATAATGATGATGTAACTTTTAGATCGCAATCAAACGTTTTCTGATACCAATGGTTACCTGAGTCTTGAATTAAAATATATACAGTAACAATTTGACATTTGTTTTACTACAGTATCCCCGACAACGTCACTTTACATCCATTGTATCTCAGAAGACAATGGCAAATCAGTAAAGGACCACCTATAGTTTCGCGTTTGCTAGGAGCGTCTTTTGCAGACTTTCCCACGAGACAAGTGCAGTGATCCACGGGCTTCAACAGACTTCGATCGTTTGGGGCCTGTCATACAAGTACACATGAACGTACCGATGGCAGCATGTTTAAATGATGGCGAAGTTGTGATGTATATTCTGAACGTTTTGCCGTATTCATTTCTACAGATTTTATTTTTGTCAAGGGTCATTTTTCTAGGAGTTTACATGGAAGATATACCAGTGAAAGTTCGATCTCCATACTTCACAAGCAATATATTTAATGAGATTGGCTATATATATATATATATAAGCGACGTCGGAAATGGAAAAGGTTATGATGGTGCCATGTAAACTGGATCTTTACAAATCACCATCCTTCTGTGTGTTAGTCGCCATGAATGATACAAATCTATTCTTTGAAAAACCAAACATAAAAGGTGCCTTGAGCGGTACCTGTAACTACTATAAATTTCATAATATCGCACTTAAAGCTTGCTGTATTTCAACAGTGACAAGATGACAGTCCCTTTATCAATTCCATTTATTTCAACACGAGATTTACACTTACTGAAACATCGTAAAATGGATGTGATGTTACGAATACACAAAATAAACATGGCGTATTTGTAGAATGTATTTGTATTTCATTGTCCATTGAATAGCATCTATTATAGAATCTATATAGGCATCTTGCAGTTCTATAATTTCCCATGTGTAGTGGTCAGTTATTGTGGATCTAATTGCGCATCATACACATACTTAGCAAACATATCGTATTCTACGCACATAACAAATTTTGTATTTTCGGAAGCAATTCTCATGTTAATATTCATGTACGAGTACATACCCTTTCTCAAGGACGCAATGCATATCGCTTTGTTACCCAAAAAAATGCCAAGATCAACGAGTTGATTGTTCCTTATACTTTCTCTGTTATGATGCACATTGTTCGCCATCTATGGAGTCTGCTTTTTAAGTTGTGTACTTGAGGCTTATGTGCCAACTGGGTCGGCAACCGTTGTTTGATATTTACTAGATTTCCGACACTACACTGACCAAAAAGCTCGCGCCAAATGAAGATACCCTTATCGGCTCCTAAATCGTTTTCTCATTTAGAAAGCAATCACACAAAGCCGTGTGAAGACATCGTGCGCATGCTGATCGCAGCGTCATACTCCTAAGTAAATAAATCGATGGGGAGGTTCTGTTCATAATATCTTTAGATTTAAGAAGACTGCAGAATGCCAATAGATGGAAATGCGCTTGAACTTTATACAGGTTATAAATGATCCTTGTGGTAGATATTCGTGTATTAGCTTCCCTGCCCGTGTCAATAGAACGGGAGACTAAATCTCCACGCATCAGATATTCCAATGATTAATGTCACACAAATGCCGAAGGGTCGATTTAACGGGCTCGCAGATGTTAGAAACGTTGGAATAAGGCTACGTGTATGACAAAACGTTATGACTTTGACTGATGTTGCTCTCTGCGTCCAACTTTAGGTTGATGTAAAGTTCTTTGTAAAAGTTTTCAAATTGACTGATCTTCCACGGTATGACCGGAATGATGGAAGGGACCAATATTGCCCAGAGCGACTGAATGTCGGACGTTTCCAAGTCCTGCAATGCCATAACTGGTAAGTTATTGTCGAAAGTAATGTCACACAAATAGGTTTGTTCCCATTACGCCAATGAGAGGGAGAGAGAAAAGAACATTAAGCAGATACTCAATGAATTATAGCTGCACTTTTGATGCAATACATGTACGCGACCGGGGGTGGTGTTGTTGGAATGCTTAATGTAGGAGCCTTCAACACGTATGGCAGATTGTCAAAACCAATACATAACCTGGAGGGCATAGGAGCGAGGCAGAAGACATCATGAGCCCAAGAGAGAAAACAATAAAGAAAGAGACTTCCATCAACCCTGCAATAGCCCCAGAGATAACCCCGTGCGTGCCATACAATGCTGACTTTGAACTTTGATTCCTCCATGCAATACGACTGGAATCACTACCTGCTCACACTGTAGTGATAAATGTGCAGATGGCAAAACGTCTGTCCGCAGGCAGTTTGACTCATAGATGTCAGGACATCAATCTTATAGACGGCATCTGGGGTCAGTAGAGCTGATTTAAACACCCGTAATTCTTCACCAAGTTGCTTTAAATTAGCTTTGGGGTAGACATAACGTGACCAGGAAAACCCTTGGTGTATGTAATCTCCCAGAGGACACGCTCCACCAATCAATATTTAATCACATTACGGAGAAGGTTCAATCGTGGACTCGACTACCCGCCTCTCGTGTCTAGGCCAATGCACTGTACGTGATTTCCTGTGATTGCCTTCCCGGGAAACATTCGACTGAGATTCTAACTTTACCCCAGGGCACGCTGAAAGGAATGCCAACGTTGCAAGCTACATTAAAAACGAAGAAGTATAAACTATACTTATGCTGAGGTCACATTTCCAAACCGGGGCCCGGCCGGGCTGTTTTGGTTAACGAAATAGCAACAATTTATATTAGTATACGCAGATAGTTCCCATTATTGATTCTCTTTTCACATTTTTTTGCTTTGTTGTCTTTTATATCATACTTAAAATTTGTGCGACTAATGGATATCATAATAAAGTATTAAAGAATCAAAGTATCAAAGGACGTTTCTGCCCAGCCAGGCACCAGTTTGGAAATGTGACCTCAGCATTACCGGTATTAAATCCTGGCCTTAACAGTTATTAACGTTGTCGCAAATTCTCTTTCTCTGTCTCTCTCTCTCTCTGTCTCTCTGTCTCTCTCTTTGTATCTGTCACATCTCTCACATAAATGGTCTCTCGTATAAACGTACATGCGTCTATTATCAAATAATAAATTGATGATTATTATATAATGTACTTACGGCACCTCCAAAGTGCTCTAGGTGCAGTTTTCATACTATCCGCATAAATACGTGGTGCTTCACACGTAGCCACATCCCGACGCCTCCTATGCATGTAATTCTATACACGTGTTTATGATAAAGTGATTACAATATCTTGGTTTAATATTTCAACCCTTGACATGTTGGGTAAATCATATATTTCCCTGAGGAAATTTTCCCTTCTGTAGAACATTATGTTCATCGCCCCTTTACCCCAGGAGAATATATAGCGTCTCAGACGACACACTTTCATTGTCATATCCATCTTGATCATTTAGATTTGAAACCCAAAAATTGGATGGAAAACTGTTCCGTTATGAGGAACATAGATCAGAATAGACCTCATCAAACGCTCATATCAAAGTGGTATAATCCTATATATATATTACTCAAAAGTAGTATGTAACAGATTATTAAATCAGAACTTCATGTTTACTACCATCACCGTACACCAGACCAAGCATTTAGTAACTATCTATTTTCAACTTATGGACCGATCCTTTTAATGATGTATTATTGATTTATGATCAACCACTACGAAATGGCAATGGATAAAGAACAATAACACTTCATAGCTAGCTATAGCCTCTGTATTGATAACATGCAAACATAAAGCCTTCAATGGTTCCGATACAATAAATGTGAGTTGATGTAATGAATAATAGAACAAGTATGCTGTTGCAGAAAAATGGTTTCAATAAAATGCGGTTTCACGCATATTCATTTTATTGCTAATAACATGTTGGTAAAATCAAGCTCACTATCAGTGAACTGAATCAAACTATAACTATATCATTTGTAAGGTATCTCACAGTCTACGTGCGATAGTATCTGATACTTGTGTTCGTCACGAATGGTTGCTATTTTTGCACACAGGTGATATCATCAGACCATCGCAAGCTTGAGTGACAGTCTTGGTATCGTTTTGCAATATTTCACATAAATGTGTATCACTATGTACATCAAAGACACGCACAGAGGTATCCTCTGATGACAACACAGGGGACTGTAGTTATCGGAAGGGACGGCATATATTGATTCGTCACTCTTATGGATATTGAGTCTCAAAATATGCTGGAAGGGTGCAACACGTGTTGATGCCATACCACACAGAAAGAAGTTTGGAAAGTCGAACATTATCTGTCTTCTTGTAGACCTGTCACCCAAGAGAAAGACTCCTGATCAGTTAAATACGAGCGCCACCTAAGAAATGCATTTGATTAATTGACGGTAAGGTATCATTATTTGTACGCTGGGGCTCCCATACTCACTCCCTTAGAAATATTTCTAAGGGAGCGATTAAGATAGGCCTGGCATACAAATAGGATGGTTCCCAGGCTATCAACATTAGAATTTGACCGTGAACTTGACCAGTGATGCCTGCAATGAATTCAGCTACAGTACGTTGGAAACACACATGAATTCCAGACAATAACAAACGACTTAACAACGTGATACGCTCCAGGAAGGCCGTACCAAGACCAATTATGTATTACAAGAGGTGGCCAGAAGCTCTGAGGAAATTACAATAAATCGCTGGGTGCCCTCAAATTGCCAATATTTCACGACCTAATGTACCTTCTCCAGGCATGCAGTCCATTAGTAGTGATGTGTTTGAAACACGGCGTTCTAGGGAAGGTCATTTTAACTTCGCCAGATTCACACTGACTAGTGGAATGATAGATACACGAATATACCAACATTGTTGGGTGAGATAGTAGTAGTATTTCCCCGCCTTTGATAATTGTGAAAAGGTAGACATTCAATAAAGCAATTACTTGTATATGTACATTTTTCTTACTAAAAAAACTGTAAACGCAACATGAGTTGGAATATTTGTGTTAGAAGTTCGAACACTGAAGATTGTGTGGTGAAGTAAGTGCTGAAAGTTTGATGTAAACAAATATGGCCGCATGAGTTGACGTTTGCAACAGGAGAGTATCGCTATTCTTAATCTTATTAAAAACACGACACCTTGACCGGGCTAGTATTGTTTATGTGGCGTGTGTGCTGTATTAAAATCATCTGATACCAACATTGATGTCCAGAACTAGCAGAATCACAGTGTGTGCAATCAAGGAGGTTTTAGATATGTAAGATATCGTCATTTTAACCCCCCCTCGTTGCGATTTACCACACTTCCCGCCAGATATAAACCAAGTGATAGCACATAGTGAATCTAGACCTACCGTGTAATTCTAAGTACATGGTCAACAACATCATACGTCATCTATAACACAGCTTCAGATCATCCCTCTCACCCACCCACCCATCCAAATGAAAGCCATTATTATAAACCTGTACCGACTATACAAGTAATAAAAAATGTTCATAAGGAGCTTTTGAAGTAGATCAATACGATAAACTTGTTTTTTTTTGAGGGGGTGGGGGGTGTGACACTTTCAGAATCTCCCGCAAGGGTGTCAAAGGTCAAGATCTGAACAAACCATTAGTAAAACGGGGGTTAGATAGCTTTTAGGTAAGTAAGATTTATATTTTGAACGATATTGCTAACACGCCCTTCCTTGAACGAGTTGGTTTAGTCTAACGCTGACATTTGACAGTACCCACCAAACATCAGGTATCTTATCCATTCACCGAAGAGGACTGACTGAGTCAGTCGAAAATTGTAGTGGGTCCACTTTTTCAGTTCGAGAAAATTTCAACTCTTTCACCTTTTACTCTAGTATGATGTATCGGCAGTCACTTTCTGTTGGCTTCAATTCTTGGCGCCTACGGTGACAGGAGAAGCACACCGAAAAACATCAATTCTAAACCTTTGAGGAAATACTGTTGCCTCCAATTACTCCTTATCTTAGCTTAACTACTTGCTTTGGAAAGTAATGTTGCGAGGAAATTAAATATGTCATGTTTGTCTGTAAGTAATGCTTATCTTCTCAGGCAAGAGTCACCCCTGCACCTTCCTATAGAAGAGTTACCGTGCGGTAATTACCATAGGGACACTTGAAGTTGTGCTTACAAAGGTGTCAGGTATGGTTGCTTCTTGAAAGTATGGCCATTAATCAAGCGTATTGAAAAGGGTTTTTTTTTTACTTAAGGCACTAAGTCATAAATCTCAGACAACAATGACCGATGTACTGGCCAAGAAAGTGGTCCAAAGTTTGTAAGGATATATGGTTATGAAAACTTTTTCTATGTTATAATGTATGTTATAATGTAATAGCGTGAAAAATTAGAACATCTCTCTAATTAAAACTGTATCACCTGCGTCCTGGGGAATACAATTCTCAGGCCATCAATAGATGTGGGAATATTCTTTTATTATCTTATGATATATAACACTTCGAACACCAATCAAGGTCGAAGGAAAAACAAAAACCTGGGAACTATGGGTTAAACATTAAAACATTCAGAATATGCCATGGGATTTCTCTGATCATAAGTGAACCACAAGGAATATTTTGATATCAAAATCAATGAGATAGAGTCAGGAACACTTTTCAACACCGTTAGTTTCTGGGATGATCCCAAATGAGACATACCATTTAACATCCTTCCTTATCATTTAATTAATACGATGGATGGGTTTCATTATTTTCACAGCCCGTTCGCTTTTATATTTTGCATCGAGTGATGTGTTTTGATAATCAGACCCTAAATTACGACAAACCAGAAACTTTATGTAGCTGTTTTATCGATCTACACGTGAACCATACCGAAGGGGCTCACGCATATAAATGCTATAAATATTACTTAGATCATAAAGTGAATGATGCCGGGCATTTGTTTTCGAAGAGCTGCCTGCCTTCCAAGATTGTGTTTCGAGTCAACAATAAGTTACTATGGGGGGTTATACATTTGATGGATTGATGTCCACCCTTACCCTTTACAGAATGTAGAAATATATGTTGTATCTCTCATGTTAGGGATAAGTAACGGCGACGGGCCTTTAGTAGGCTTCTACTTGGAAAATGTCTGTCGGCAATGCACATTTTCAAGTCACATTCAGACCTATCTGTTAGATCATTAATACTATACCTCCGTTTTTTTGGGGGGGAGGGGCACTATCATTGCAAGCATTAGTTGTATGTATTCTTTATACGTGAAGAGATGTGATGCTGAGGTCACAATTCCCAAAATTGAATTAATAATAATCATGGGCAATATTTCTGTATATTCTTTATATGAATTGTTAAATTTTCGTTCATACAAACAGCCCGGCCGGGTCCCGTTGTGGAAATGTGACCTAAGCATAAATACAACTAGTAATGGGTCACCAGTCTTTAATTACCTTACAAATAATGTAGCAGAAGATCCATTCTGTTTGAGTACAGTTGGAATGCTACGTTACCTACATTGTACTTAACCATTGAAATGACCCGCCTAACCCCACCTCCTGATGCCCCTACGTGACACCAGCGACCTTAGACGACATCGTCCTCCAATTGCTCCCAGAACTCTTGAAGGATGTGCACACATAGAATGTTTGGATAGAATGACCAGGACCGAACCTCGTGCAATAAAACCGTGGGTGATCCGTCTTCATTAGGGTTCTAAAGGTCTCTGGGTTCATTATGGGCACTTTATATACATTACACCTGAAGGAGGACTGACAGGTATCCCATGGTGCAATAGCTATAAATAGCCTCACATTTTTATACGTTGGAATCTATCACAGGGTGCAGGTGCGCCATCTTCAAAGGTCAACATGAGGGGCAACGAGTTTTGGACGATATGACTTCCAGGATATTTACGCCCATTGCTGCAACAGCCCCGGTACTGTTTGAATTACGTGGTTGACTACCTGAAGCTTGATACTCCCACATGGAAGTGCTCTGACCCTTTACCATTCTGACCTCCCATTTTATGGCTATTCCATACCACGCTTCACGAGCAGTAAGTATGTCCTACACACGCAATAACTACAGGACCACCAGTCTTCCACATTGTAGGCCCGCGAGCACCAACAGACAATGACAGATTTAGTGTCCAGGAGGACTTGATTGAAATTCCATATCGTGACTCCGTGGGTCTTGGTTACAAGACGTCTGTGGGTCCGCACAATTTATCATCAAACCGGGGGTTAATCTGGAGACCATCGATTATCATTAAAGGTCTGCACAGAAAACGGGGCATTTCCTGTTAGCGTCGGGGAAACGAGACGCATACCGTGGGAACAAGTTGCCTTTGATTTAGTTGAGCTACTTAGAAATACAAATTCTGGACATCTTGCATCTTGAGTAGTTGCACTGACTAGTTGAATAAGCAAATGCAAGTAACTTGAGTATTTGCACTGAATACACAAATACATTCCAAAAACCGCATCCTGACTCATAATATTGACCACATATAAATGTCAGTGGCAATAGTAAGGTAACAAATGATGCGGTTATAGGGTCAAATATTCAACATGAAAAAATGGAATACGATGAACGCTTTGCATCATATGTTTAAAAAAGTATCCTGACTCATAATATTGACCACTTATAAATGAGTGGCAATAGTAAGGTAACAAATAATGCGGTTATAAGTTCCAATTTTCAACTTTTACAAAATAGGATGACGATGAACGCTTTGCACCAGGATCAAAACCTAGTCGATAAAAAAATGCCAAGTATTAGAGTGGGATTAGGAAAGGGTAAGCGCCAATTGAATTTCCTGTTGAACGAAGCTTTGTGAATCTATGTTTAGCTTATAAAAAATCGACCGCTTCCTGTTGTATTACTAAAATATTCATACATCGTCGATATCACTACACCGTATGCTTCATTGGACTTGCAATGTTTTTCAATAACTTGAAATACGAATAAGTAAGTGTACAAGTGCACACGTGCAAATGCCTACTTTTGACCAACCAAAAGTATAACGCATTGTCATCATTCATACATTTTGAACTAACACAATGTTAATGCACTATTTACTGACTTCTATGAGTTTTTTTTTAAGTTCCTGTACACTACTGGACCAAAACCGAACTGAGGACACAATAGGAGGGCAGGGGAGATATTGACATGTAAATAATGTAAAACACAAAGATGGTGAAAGGATTATTTATTTGCCAAACTCGGAGTTGCCAGGATTAGTGAGGTCATTAACTGTCAGACTTTGGGACAAGAAGACTATCGACTTGACCCACGCCTGACCTTTAGTTATGAATTTTTCATGGACTTTGTGATTACGACGAAAGTGCATTTGACAGGGCATCGATGAAAGCAATCAGTGTCAACCATTTCTCTCAATATACCAGATTACAAGAGACGAGGTATCCCTGATGTCATTGTAATGGTGGGTCGTTATGACTCTAACCGGCACTTTTAGAATAGTGAGGAGCGGCACCAAATGAGTCACAAACGACCTGCTGCTAATAACGCTCCCAGGGAAATCACAGCTGCCGCCGCAGTAATGGACCCAATTTCCTCACGGCAGCTGGCTTCTGCTTATCCCCAATATCGCTAAACGGGCTATTAGGACACCATTTTACCTGATCAGGAGATCGAAAATCACAAAGGAATCCAAGAACATCATTACTTTCCCAGTCACATCTGATTTTCTAAGGAGACACACTGCACCTGAGCACTGTCAGAGTGCAAAATGTCAATCCCTTTGTGTCCGTTATACTTATATCAAAAGTACAATTTGAATCCTTTCTCGGAAGTTAGAGCTATGTGGTAATCCTCTTACAGCATAACTGGGTGTGCAGTGGCAGTTTATGACGTGTAAATTTTCTCTCGAGCACAATCATTGATTATCCTCTTTTCAACTTTAGACCATCAACGACTCCAAAAGAACAGTCACACAAAAGTGCTACAAAAGTGTCTAACTAATGGCGTGTTTTAATTGGGAGGGTTTTAATTAGGAGGTGCTCTTCATGGAGTAGTTTGTTCATAGTTCTAAGTCTTGGAATACATTTTAAATACAAATTGAAAAGAAGGCATAGGACGTCGACATTGAGAAAAGTCGCCAAGAAGACCGCACTTCATGTCTGTCCACTGGACCACTAAAATGGAATGTCTCTTATGATTTTTGCATGCTAAGATGCAATAGTTACAAAATGAAATAGTAAATACGAAATATATTGGACAGAAAGTGGATAAGCATTAAGTGGATAAACGTAGCAATATAGAGAATACTTCATTAAAAGTTTTGAGCAGCTTTTGGTGGTTTAAGGCTCTTACATGTTCTTATATCAGAAGTCTGGACAGCCTATTCACTCCAACAAGGGACTTTGCCGTGCAATTTATTGATAATGGGCACTTCCAATAGACAACAAATTGCATCATGGCGCCCTCTTGTCAGATGCCAAATAGCCTGCTAAGGACCGGATGACGTTGGTTCCAGTAAGGGATGAGTAATAAAAGATTGCACCGCAGAAAGTAGCACAGCCACTTCAACGTTTCATGTTGAATAGACCTTTGGTGGTCAAAAGATTAAAAAAAAACATACATTGACCATACAAATTATAGAGCTTGTAAAGTGTAATTATATTTTCTAATTATCTGTGGAAGGACGTACGTTATTTTGAGTGTACATGTCATTACCTTGGGAAAGTTTCCATTAACAGGAAGGCTTACCTATTAGGTATTCCATCGTTTGCTATGTTCCGCTTGTACATGAAAGCAGTAGTTTGATTTAGCGTACTCATATAATATGTTCAATACTTCGATAACATCGCCTAGGGGATTACAATTACAGGACTTTTGGTCAATCATGTCATAAAACAAAGAAAATTCTTTTGCCGGGAAATCCTACTGCGTAGTTGGCTAATCAATGGTACTTCATTAGGTTTTACAAATCCTCTGGATCCTAAACTACCATTAGTCTTCAGATATGTAGGTCAATTGAAGGTCGTTTTTCATACTCGTGAGGTTAAGCATGACAGGAATCCTAAATACCAGGTGAAGCTCAGTGGTGTTTTGTTAAAGGCTCCGAATGTGATTTCAATGCAATAAAACTGCATTTTCAATGTTTTTTGGTCATTTTTATGTAGTAATTTAGATCAGCCCTATGTATATCCCATAGCATTACTGATATCTGTGAGGTAAAAATGCGATATCGCTAAGGGAAAACGGTTGCCTTTTTCGTATTATATGCTGGCTCTATGCTGGCTCTAGCTAGCTATATTTTATATCATTCAATTATGAAAGGCTGACGAAAGTAAATTTCAATACCAGACAGATCTCCTCATCTAGAATCATTCATTTTTTTTGCCACCCTAAAATTGAATTGGATGCATTTTGCATTGTGCGTCACGTCATGATTACTGTCCATTTCCAGGAATACCACTGGAAAGAAAATAAAACAAATGGGAAAATGGAAGCTGCCTATTGATGTGAACTGGTCAATCAGCTTAAAATTAAATCATTTAAAATACGACAATTATTGACATTTTCAGTCCGTGCCAAAAGACACTGCCATGCCTATTGGGTTACGGCATCTCCTAAATGTTGAACTATTAGATTTGCGTCACCTTCTGGACCAAAATTGGAACATGTATCAGTTTTCAAGATTGGTACTAATCGCATTAGTTTCCCGCACGCTAAGAGAAGTGGCCTGAAATGTAATTGTGTTCCACCATAAAACATACCCCTGACACATGCAATTATCGCCTTCAGTTACACGCAGCAAAAACAAGCATTACTTAAAAGACTCACCAAAAACTGTTTTTAAAAGGTTTATTTTAAACCATAGCGCAATACTTAGCTTGCAAGCACGCCACTTTTTGCCTGTCTAATAGTTTATACATGGTAATATATACACTTCGTACCTGTAGTGAAATAAGATATGTGCATATTATGACCTACTTGTAAGACATTGTTGTCGATAATGTAGACCAATGTTTAACGTACACCACAGGAATAATTACAAGGTCTGCTCTGGCAAAGCGGTATATACGTAAGTACTTCTTCACCTTTGAACTTAAAGGCATAGACGTGTCTTTTGGAAAGGGCTGTTAAGTACGTTTGGATTAAGGGCTCTTGTAGATGGGATCCTAGAAACAGTGTTGTGTATGCAAGAGTAATACCAAACGGCAGGGTAAAGCCTAAGCTCTGGCGTTAATGGAACCCTATTGATTGGGAGGAACTCAGATTCAGTTCACTGGTGCTACGTGCGCACGCCCCTGGCGATAGGGACACATTGCTAGATCTGTTATGTTATCATAGTTATGTTATATCTATGAAATGTTCGATAGGCAATGCATCATGTCCAATGCTCTATATAAAAAATGCCGAGTATCGAACATATATGTCGGTATCTTGACAGCTTTTTACCCAGCATGGTCGTCATGATGCTTAATCGTACACTATGTTACTGTAACGACGTTCTCTATTACGATACTCTGTAAGATTAGGTGAAGGACGTCGATCGAATCCGCCAGATTTATCTTTATCTTTTTCTGGAAATGGGATAAGAGGTAAGCATGGTGGTAAGTCGCCAGACTTTATCGTATTTTTAAGCAGACTTAGAAAGCTGCGATGCGCATAAGAAATCTGCGTGGACCAGAAATGATAACATAATAAATCAACTGTAATGACTGACTGTGGAATCGCCGCAGGGATACATTTCTACGACGTAGGAATATACATAATCTATTGCATGTATGCAAACAGATGTACCGTGTGAAAAAAAATGTCAGTGATTTTGTTACAACAGCAAACTTACCCAAAAGTGAAATTTCGTAAAATGGATTTTTTAACAATCTGTCTGATACCAATATTACCAACAACCAAACGAGGATGGGACAAGATAAAGGTGACATCACCGTGAGAAATAGATTATTGTGCTAATCTAGAATACTTCGGCCGCAAAAACTCTGATTACATCATCAGTGTAAAACAGGTAATGGATTTTGCTAGCCAGAAATATTATATCAGGAAACACTTGATTCTGAAATAAGTTCCAAAGTTCTTAACTTACTTAGAGACAAAGTTTGTGAGAAGGTAAGAGAATTTTGAACTTGGCAAAGATTCGTCCTCAACAAAAATGCATACATGGGCTGAAATCCAGCCCGTGTCAGAACTAAGTCTGCAAATCATCCCGTGAAATGGCAGGGATGCGACCACAGCAGTGGGACGAGTCATGTTCTAATATTAGACATCTTAAGCTTTGTTCCCAACATGTCGGAAATTAGTCCATTTCCTTGGCTATTTCCATTTCCGTGCTTCCTTTGCTTTCTTATCTCCCCCTCGCAACATTAGCGTCCATCGGATAGCGGTTTCTCAGCTCAGTAACTTCACACAGCAGTATCGGCAATGGCGCTGGGGACCTAGATGGAAAGTGCATCATACTGTATACTTATAGAGAGTTATACCTTTCCGATAGTATAGCGAAGAAATTTCAATGATGCCAATGTTACCACTTTGCAATTTTCAACTCGACCTACGATGTTATTCGCACAGAGTAATATTTCTTATCTATGCACATCACATTTGCTACCATCGCGCACTTTCATGATTGCAATAAATTTTGTGACAACATTAGTCTTCATGCTGCGGTTTACTGCCCCGTTAAATGTCACTTTGCGTGCTCGGTAATGCCCGAGAATCCTCTTGGGTCTACACATTCCGAGTTGCCCGGGGCGTAAAACGCTGATGATGACGGTTATGGGTGGATACAGGTTCATAATATCATACCACGCATACGGAAGTGATACCAGTGGTACCTTGATGGGTGTATGAATTTTGACTTTTGAATCTTTCTTGAAGAAATTACTTTTATAAAGAATACTAGTTGTGCAATATAGGATGGGGGAATGTCTTGTCTTTGCGTTACCTTTTCAGTATTCTGTTTATCAAAATGGAGTTAAATAAGGGCTATAGTTAGTCTTATACTTTTGAACCCGAAATATAAGAAAATGGAAAATGCCTCAGGAGCAGGTAAGTTTTGTGATAGGACCAATACCTCCATGACGTCAATGAAGATTGTCTACCTCGCGAGCTCGAGGCAAGGCGAGAAACAGAAGCTATATATGGCGTCTTGTCTTTTTCTGTCCTTGAAATAGGGAACGTCAAGTATGTAAGGTGTATACATTGAATATCAATTGCTTATGTAGTTCTAAAAATACTAGTCCTTGTTAAAACTGAGATTATAAGAAAAACGAAAAGAACTTTATTGCACGGCAATTGCAAATGGTACAATGTATGACAAAGTACAAAGAAATGTATATGTGCAAACCTTTTGAACAATTTTCAATGAAAGTAATAAAATGTTGAACTTAATTCCAACACAATAATTACATGGAGGTCAACATTTTTCGTTTAAAATTTGATCTCTGTATAATCCTTGTGTTGGAATAAGGTTTAACCTTTTATTATGATTACTACAAACACAGATGAGCTTTTATGATAATTGTCAATGAACTGCCGCACTACAGTAACATGGCCTGTACCATGACTGTTACTGTTGAGTAAATGTAAGTCAAAATTTTTCGATGATAATTTGATCTCTGTGTAATCCTTGTGTTGGGTTAACGTTTAACATTTTAGTATGATTACTTCCAACACAGATGAACTTTTATGATAATTTTCAATGAAGAACCGCGCTACACTAACACAGCCTATGACTGTTACTGCTGTAAGTCACCAGGTGCTGCTGCTGTGCTGTATTCACGCACCGAACGCTACACAACCGTGACCCCACTTCTGCTGTAAACATCATATGACTTATCAGGGAACAGACGGTGTTTACTGATACGGCATGCACAGCCATCACGGGACGCACTGCTACACAGCTTATACCTCCCCAAAGCACATAAACCACATCAACTGTTATCATCTATACCTATCTCACATGCCTCCAGCTAGCATAATGTCCTTCCTCAGTTTTGCGTCCCCCAAGAAAATCCTGATGTTTTTAAGATACCGGCTCTGACATCATACCATTATGTGCTACGAAATGCGTAGCTCTAAGAATAGATGCTGTATCTATTGAAGTCTTATTTGTCACAGGCACGAATTGCCTGTCGTCCGTACGACAATAAGGGACAATACAGAATAACGACATTTCTCACCGTAAATCAACTTCTAGTAGAAGCATATTTACTTAATGAAAATGAGAGGAAAGCTATCAATATTTTTAAAAACGTTCTACATTACCGATATATTAAGATAGGTTGTAAGATATGGTGCGAAATTGTAAGCATACAAGAAAATATTTGGAGGGGGGGCGCTAACGTTGGTCGTATTGTTGTTGATATTATATGGATGTATTAATACTATAGTTTGTACTACTGCATTTGTCTTACTGCATAAGTTTCACGTAAACTTTTCGAAGGCAAACAGTCAATGGTGACAGCAAGTGACAGGATACGTGTGTTTTCTATCAGTGCCCTTTGCCTGTCCCGCGTTGAAAATTTGCCAGAAAAGGTCAGTTCGTACCATGTGTCTCACTTTTCTTTCCGTACTCCTCCATTTGTCTAGCTGTGATGAGACGGGCGACCTTTTTCTTTATGATCATGATATATCTCGCCGTCAACTTCCTGTGTTAAAGTGCCATTAGCAGCTGAAACCAAGGCTATTTTCCTTGAAGGTCCAAACGATAACGGTTACCCTTTTACAGAAAAGATGCCCGTAGAGAGAATATGGCCCATTGCAAGTACAGTGACCAGATAATAGACTTCTATATCTACTGAAAATATCTAAAGTAGGTTTTATTCTTACTACGTGTACCAAACACTGCACTGCCGTTACTGCTGCCTTATAGACATCGCACAAATTGTGTGCTTTTTTAGGCTGCAGAAAGTTGTTGCACTTTGTTACAATGATAACAGAAAGACTCGTATAACACTGTAATTCATCAGAAAGTTTGAATTTCAAATCCTATTTTATAAGGTAAAATAATCGTCTTGGTCATAACTGCAAAACTCCCAAAATTTTTCTCATGATAGGAATATAGTGGTAGCTGCTACTGCCATGTGTACGAAAAAGAGTTTCTTGGAATACTTCCAAAATCCATGTAACCATGAAATTAAAAGCCTATACGCATCGTAAATTGTGGCTTCTAATCTTGTAACTGGTCCCGCATGCGAAAATCAAAACTTTCAAGACAATTTTTAATATCCCAATAATCGCAGTGGGTAATGACATTGTAAACAATTAATAAAGTACTTTCATTGTAACTTCTCCCAACGTAACCATGAGTTGATTGTTTCTAATCGTTTAATGGCTGCTTTTGCTCAGTCTTCAATATAGCGTATTTCATTTCTTAGGTTTGGTAATAGAACGTTAATGGCCTGTGCCACACTTAATCCCAAGTAATGACGAGGTAGCATAGTGATAGAATATGGAGATAAAGGATTCGTATCTTCGCTACTTTCAGAGATTATGTGATCACGCAGTCATTTCAACTCTTTATCATTTACTGCATGTATCGTTGCAAAATATGTAAAAGGGAAAATTTGTGTATGTAATTTGTATGTTTGCGGGGGAGACAACGAGAAGAGGTGAGCAATCACCTGTTTTGTCTTCCCCTCCATATTTTATAACGGGAAAGCTAAATAAGAAATAAAGAAACACTTGAATAATTAAAGAGTTAATTAGACTAATTGTGGTGTGTTTCATTTTTCTCATTAAAGTTATCTTTGGGGACTAATTTTCTAGAATTGCTTTATAATTAGTTCTCTTGTTTAAAAGCCGTTTCAGCCACGGAATTTGAGAAGACAATGCTTTGATGTAGCTTGCGTCATCTCAGTGCCGAAGTCATCAAAATAACCTTCCCTTTAACCAAAACAGCTCACAGTGACGTTCAGAAAGTATGAGTACAGCTAAGGCTGTCTTGAGATCAAAGAGGTTCACATGAAGCAAGGAGGCTATGACCTCCATGCATGAAGCATGTAAACTCCTTCTTTACCAAGTCACAAAAGGCGTTACGGCGATGTGTTGTAAATGAGTACCCAGGCCAGAGGTCAGCTGGTGTTATTTCAAGGGTCATTTCTCACGTTAGTTCTGTTGCATAGCCCATAATTACCCAACTTACGGCTTATTTTTAGTTGTTGTTCAAACCCGAGTTATCTCCACATATTCAGATTAGTTCCCAGTGATGCAATTAATTGAAAGCGACCAAAACCCATTTATGTTTATCTTTAGCCCTTCGGCTTTGATACCTTGGAGAATAAGTCATTACCCTTTCTGATGTTCACCTTTTAACCTTTTATCTACGCCTATTAGATTAATGGCTTTCGAACGGATGTGGGATTGGTTGAAACGTTACAGCTCAATTCCACAAATGAAACACAGGGAGCAACTTAATCCTTTTTACCCTTCAGGCATACGTAGGAGAAGAGAGGTACGGATGATGCTTTCTGGGAACAACCGGGGATAACCTAGTGGCAGTGCGTGACATCTGACCCTCATGACAGGGGATTTGCCATGCATGACTTGTGGGAATAAAGCAGTGACGGGGGTGGAACTGGAAGACTGATGAATCTTGCTGACGAGACAAGTTTTTTTTATAAGAAGACTACGTATTATATAAAAAGAGTATATGGAGCTCAGAAGACTTCGATGATTTTAATTGTAGGCACTGTGTGTGACTGCAATTATGTAGACAATTGAAATCAGAGCTAATTCATTCGTAACTATATAGTGATTACAATACGATGGTTTCGTTCAAATGCATCAAGGTATATTTAAATGATTATGATAGAATATTCTAAAAGAACCTAATGTGGTGAAACTCTGTTAGGAAAAAGTATTCTGAAGCAAAAGCAATTTTCCCTGATCCCATAGGTATGTGTCGACGGAAAGTAAAATCAAATCTTGATAAAATGAAATTAAAAAAAAATAGGCCAGCATGAAATTCCCAAAAGCAACGGCAATGCCTTATGCCATATGTCATGCGTTGTTGTTGCGTTATAGTATGCAAGTTATCTGGCGGGAAGAGATATTCGTCATATATCTGAAACAGCTGAATATATGAGGGTCTGCGTTTCTTGTACTCCAGATACCATACGTAGATAAGAAAATGAAATTAGTTCGTATTATCGTCAATTTCCTATCAGTGCATGGGAATCATATCCAATACGGATCCAAACACCTAGAGCACCCCTACGTAAGGAATACCCAACCACATTGACATTGAGCAATTGACACCTCCAGCTACCCCGTAGTGTCATTAATTTCACCCACCCACGACGAATTCCTTTACACCAAGTTGCCTGGGGATTTTAGGCAAATGACCAAGAAAGGTTACATGCTCAAGCGATTTACTTTTTTTCTTCCATGGTATCGACCGTAACTTATACTATATCTGATTTAAAGTCTCTTCTTATCACGAGGGGGATTTTCCTCGGGGGGAAGCTTTCACGGTCGAGACAGGAAACTATTTTATAAGTATTGGGATGTATGGTGATGTGTGACCAGCGGGCGGAGTTAGGAACATCTTTGGCAGTTTTGCTGAGACGTCAGGTTTTATTACATCGCGGTTCACCGCAGTTATTGCGCAAAGTTGGAATTTGCTACTGGGGATACTTAGTTTTCCAAGTTTGCTGAGTTTGCTCTTACTTGTAGATCCTTTGCCGATCTTGGTGACTTATCTTCATCAGATCCAACCTTATCTCAATCAATGATCTCTGGCCCTATTACTATGGGTGCAAGGCGTGGGAGGACGTTGGCAAATGAGGAACCCACATAGAGTATTCGCAGACCAGAGACGTGTGTCAGGACGCAAGAAGTAATGGTGCAATGCGCCAAACCAGACTGGAAGTTGAATTGTTGGATTAAAGGGCTCTGCCAGAGGAGCATAGCTAGCTTTGGTGTTATTGATTTAGAAATTACGGTTTATTCCCTTACTCGTCCATAGCTTTGCATAAACGACATTAATTGCTATACCTGTCCTTCGTGTTGCTATCAAACATCCTTCGTGTTGCTATCAAACAGATTAGAATAAGCCCTAGTTCATTTCCGACAGCGGCAATCAATTGTTCTTTTTTGTAAAAGATAAGCATTTATCCTCTTGCAAACGTACAATGAGCAGGTCACATGGCCTTCACTATCTTAGGGAGAATCTGCGGTGGCGAGACACGGCTTAACATGGCTACACGACCCAGGCTCGGCCTTCAGTCATGCTAATGTCTGGTGCCATTAGGACCGCTGAACCCTTTGTGGCTGAATTGAAATCATGCTTGAGCACGTCTCTCTGGTACCAGATACCCGTGATTGCATCTTCAAACCAGCGGACTGTAGACGTTTCTGCCTGGTTAAGCTTTGAATTATAAGTAGTTCCACTACTGCCCCACCATCCAAACAAGATAGCCTGATTGGCCCAGCTGCCTCTTGTTGTCCCCCCATGGGACCACCTGGGGTCCCCAAAGAGGCGGAGTAGGCCCTTCTTACTAATGCCTGTACCCCACTCAGGGGTTAAAATCGTCAACTTTACAGTTCAATTTAGGTGCCAAAATGTGACAGTGATGAAAAAATTATCACAGAACATAAAAATAGACCTACAAATCATCCATGTCAGATAAACAAAATATATTGTCAAAATATGCCTCAGGATGGGTTATTTAGGACCTTAACTCTAATATCGGAATACTTTGACCTTTGTATTTGTATAATCGTTTAATTGATCCGATGCATTTTACATCGTTGATGATTGATTAGATATGCAAGGAAGCGAATCTCCTGGACCGCTTTAGTTCTAGGAGATGTTCTTTATTGGATTTTACTACAATGCAAAGATTTGGCGCATCATTTGTCTTTCTTCAACTTATGAATTAAATGAATGATGCGTGAAATGATCTCCTATGGTGAAGTATCTCGTCCATACCGTCAGAAACATCTTAAAGATTGGTTGAAAATTTTAAGATGAAGGTTTGAAGGGTGGGGCCTTCTGTGCTAGGCAAACGGCTTATCTTTACGGTATGCACATAAATCGTATATTGTCATAGATATTTTTGACTAGAAAAGCAGCTATTTTTTACTAGAAAAATAGCAGATACATAACAGTATCCTATTGTAACTTATCTCTTGAAGAACTCCAAACAAACCTATCTTGCGTCTAAGAAAATGACAAGAGTTGTAGTCTTTCGTTATAGGAGGGATAAGGGAACGATTGACTGATGCTAACATAAGGAGATTGTAAAGACCCAATTCAACCGTATATTTATGGCAATGATGGAGTTAACCAACCATCAAGTTCCATTGATTTGTTATAAAATATAAGGGTAAACATTACAACATTTCTGACAGATTAAAATTTTACATTAAATGTACGAAAAGCTGACATACTAATAATTTGTGCAAATTCAGTCTGCATAAACTTTGTTTCCAACAACGACGTTCATCAACTAGTTTATCATTTGCGTTAGAACACAGCTAGCAAATAAACATCGAAACCTTTTCAATTCAATAAATAGCACCTAGTTTGGCAAATATCATCGTTGTGCTGTTAAGTTGACATTTCCAGAAGCACGACTCCATAAAAATACGTTGTCGTATTGTCATTCAGGCATTAAATATCTTCTCTACGATATACTGATCATCTGTAAGTTAACATTTCCAATGATGCTATATCTGTGTCCATCTGTTCTCTGTCAAAGCAACTTTAGGCGACGTTCCTTGATGTTGATGAATACATGAAGGCGGCATGTACTATATGTGCAGCTGTCCTCCTCATATTTCACAGCAGACTGCCGTGACAGCTTGTCCTTCTAGCAAAGGCTTGAGACAGAAAAACAGACATAGTGTGTCGGAAGGCAGATAACTCGTGACACGTGTAGTAATACATATCTTTCATCTCAGAATAAATTCCTCTCTATACTCTTTCAATAAAGTAAGCATGTAAACATTAAAACATCTTAGTTAGATTCTGACCATACTGGGTAATAGAAGGATGGGTGATACATGCATTGAGTTCTCATTATTTCCATTATAACGACGATGATATCAGACGTACACACGACGAGATTCAGTCATTTCACTTCACCACGTCCCAGGCGCTGCTTTCCTTTTTCAAGAATCCAGACCTTTTGCAAATAATGAGCAGCTATAATCTCATGAGATCAGATGGCTTGTCGACATGTGGTGAAATCCAGCACTGAAAGATGTCCTGTTGAGACAACCTTCTTGGACTATAGGTTCCCGTTCGCAGGCTTAATGTCTTCGTCTGTCGCGCAATGGATGTACAGTGACGTGGCTGGCGACACTGGATTGAAGAGAACAACACAAAATGATATAATTAGGCCCTCTGGGTATGACCAATGTCAAACAACCAATGCAAGGAAAGGATATGTCTGTTTAGATAATAGACTTCGGCTCAATCATTACATTACTCGGAAATACCGAGCGTTACCTTCTGCCATCGGTACGAAACAAACATAGTTTGAAGGAAACAGTCCCATCCGTCCTTTCAGATACCCCAGGCACCAGCTCCCCTCTTCACCCTCCAGTATCTCTACAATGTCACCGACTTCCATTTTCAGCTCGTTGTCTTCCCGCGGCTTGTAGTCGTAGATGACTTTAGCGTATTTCCTATCTACGTGATGAAAACGACAAATGCTCTGACGATAGTTTACAAGATGGCGATACGTAAAATGCCAAAATAATAAGTCTGCTTTCTCTGAAAATTTTTTCATATTAAGGATTTTATAGATTTCACACATTGTATGTGACACTATCTACACGGTTGTTTAAAACGAAACGACTTATAATTTATTATAACTCAGTATTTTTTTACACATTTAGTGTATGATAAAGTGACGTGGAATGTCCTTTTATATCAAGTACGTTTTACAATTGCTTGTTAATATACAGGGGGCTTAACGCACGCTGAGTTTGATGCATAATTGTACGTACACCATGCTGGTAAAGAGAAACACTGCTGGGAACAATAACTTACCATTCCCCTGTGCTCTCCTCATTGTTGCTATTCCGCGATCACCTGCTGTTAGTCTATTAGCCTTGCCTGTCAAATAAATACAACATATAAAATGCTGACTTCATTACCTGCCTTCGTAAAGCGTGACTTTGTACATTCCGAAACTATTTGTATACATGGTGAGTTTATGGCACCTACGTCGATGAGAAACGCATTCAAGGTAAAATAAAAATCCATATTTACATACCTGGGAGATTTGTAGAACTCTCTTTACCGTCTGGTTCGGCAGAAAGGCTTCTTCTTGTCAAACTAGCATCATAGTAAAAGGCAAACTTTTTCCTCTCTTCTCGCTTTCTACGTTGGCGATTGACGAGATACCCTGCCAGCGTGACACAAATGACCAGCCAGAGACCTCCTGCAGAAGCCCCAATGATGGTTGCAATGGTCGAGAACGTCGTTAAACTCATCTGGCGCTCTGGAACTTTTGCAACAATGACACAGTGTCAGGGATTTTCTCCTGAGTAAAGTTTATCTACCACGAGATGACAAGAATATCCCTCTCTGGTGCTTTACCAAGATTTACATTTGAAACATTCTTTTTGTGGTTACTTCAAAGGTTTTCTTATCTATGACGTCAATGAACATGACCTCATTCACCTGCTCTACTGGTGACACAAAGGCGTTAAGCACACTATAAATGAAACTTCGCTGGGTTTCGTTGGTTGATAGCTGCAACAAAAAGCTTTCAACAAGAGATACATATATGTAACCATGGTTTGTAGCCTAAAAGGAGCCGGTGTTATCGCCATAGACAAACGATAGCAAGACTTGTGCAGTTACTTTCCCCAGCTGTTGAACCCCCGAAATAGTATGGTAACGACTGTTTCCTAAATATTTGCAAACATTTATATGCACCTACGTTATTTGAAGATTACACTGCTATTCAAAAACTAATAAAGTTAGGTGATATATAATGCAATATATATAAGGGACCAAGGTACAAGGTACAATGCAATATATTTTTGACATCGACAAAGAAGGAGTAGTTTCAGTTGTCACTTACCAAGGACGCCGAGATTTGTTGATTTCTCTGCCCTTTTGCCCACACCATTGCTGGCAGTACACGTATAATACCCACTACTGCTTTCATTTACACTATACAGCACAAGGGAACTGGTCCGGACGTCATTGGATATTGTGTAGACGTGTGCCCACAGAGGCCGGCCTGACTTTGACCACGTGATGTTCGGAGGGGGGTTCCCGTCAGCCACACAGCGGAATGTGACGTGGTCTTCTAACGAAACCTCTTTTGGGTCTGATATGCTGATGATAGAGGCAGGGTCTGAGTAAAAAGTAAAAAAAAAATTGTTTGCAAACATTGCTCTCAACCCAACTCTCTTCTACGAAATTTTTCCTTATTCATCTTGATAGCCAGAAATTTTAGAACCTACAAGCCATCACTTATGCCAACATTACCGATTACATTTTGCAAAAATTGTTACCAACGCCAAACAGGTTATGTGGTAACTTTGTATAATCTTGGAATTATTGGTATTTCTGTAATACGGCAATTCCGGTAATATGGTTGCTACGATATTACGCTGACGTAGATATGAAATAACTACATGTGCATTATGTTAAGATTATGTTTGCTTACAGAATACTTCCATCAGTAGACTGGCGGCGGCTGGTCGTGTCACGTGCTGTACAAGACAGGTATAAGTCCCCGCATCGGATCTGCTGACGTGACGAATTGTCAATGATGGAATTTTTGCATTTCCTCCCGAATATTTCCCAGATATTCCCCTGGTCTCAATTCGGCCGCCATCTTTCTCCCAGTGAAGAGAGGTGATGTTGGGCCTCGCGTCCTTTACTGCGCATGTCAAAGTTGCCGACGTCCCCCATGTTGTGAAGAAAGGGTCGCTGGGTCCGACCACTACAGTTGGGGGAACTTAAGAAAAAAGAAAAAAAACTAGATAGGTAATATTTGCAAAGCAAGTGCATAATGTTTGCCTTCGCATATGGTCTGCTCTGTTAATTCTTACTCAAGCACATTGATATATGTGGTGACAGGAGTATAAATCCATCATACTATAAAATTGCAACATTATAAAACCCGACACCAGTTACCATGGTGAGAGGCTGATTGACCAGGTCAGTGTTTGGAACAGAAGAAGAAGAAACAGAGCAAAAACATTATGAGGAAATATAATGAGGTACACATAATGAGGAAGTACAAAACAGGGAATTAATTTTGATATTCTACCGGCATCCCCCCGTATATCATACCAACTTCACTCGGATTAAATGCTAATAGACATCACCTTCTTAAGTCATTTGCTTTGAGCCACTGTATGTACATTGAATGTCAGGCATCATTAATATTCAGTAATAAAGTCGCAAGATATATGGGGAATCTTTATAGAACCAGGATCTCATTGATAACTGCAGAATATTATAGGGCCTAGGGACGTAGTCAGGAATAATATTTCGCATTATGTATTTCATGTGGAGCCAGATCGCCAACATGAATATAGTAGATAAATAATACACAAAAATATCACCCATCTGATGTAGGGTTTATATTTAACATGCGTATACCTTAAAGCATGATATTTTAATGATTGATTTTTATGAATCAAAGTTGAATTGACAATTATACGATTTCTTTGACAGTTCAATTATGCAAGGTGTCCTTTCTTGTCATTCCAAACAGTTTCGATTTAGCACAAAAATTCATCCGTCAACATCTTTTAGCACGATAATAAAACAAATGGAATATTTTACACGGAGCAGTTCGTATGGAATTGCAACATATATAGCAACAGAATAACCTATTGATTCTCTCAAATTGATGTGTATTGCCGAAAAAAATATCTCAAACGATATTGATTACACATACGAGGGGCAATTATTCTTGGTTGATATGAATTGATTTACGTAGGCCGAGACAACTGCTACACCAAAACAAGTAGCCCCTGGTCGTGATTTACCTCTCCTAGTTAAAGGGACAACATATATTTCAGAAACTGTCATAAGTCAAAATTCATTACACAGATGTGAAAAGTGTGGCAGGATTTCTTTACTAAACCCGCTATTGATCGGTACGTGCTGCACAGTTGTGGCGCATCTCATATCAGATTCCGGAGCTATTCGTGAAGGATTTACACACTACAGGGAAATGGCTTTAGTAAATAGTTCGGGGAATGAAAGGGGAAGTTCTATTATGTTTCAGCATATTTTCCGAGCGAACCACCTTGCTGAAGGCCACATGTGGCTTTGCATATTTTACATTTTCCTTTTATCGCCCGAGGGCAGCTTTACAAAATGTTTCCTCATTCTACACCAACAATAATTTTTACTGCTATCGCTCGTGTTCTGAGCCCAAGGCAGCAAACATTGTCGCCAACCTAACCAATCAGAGCAGCAGACGTCTCTGCACAGAAGTTGGCAGCGTTGCAAATACCCACATCCGGGACCGAACTCAAACCCTGTTATCAACTTCTGAAGTCAACTTCTTCTTTGAGTAGTTTAGTAATAACCTTGAGTCTACTTGCATCTAGAAAAGCTTTCGATTTCTAAGGATTTCTTAAATGTAAGGTTGATTGATTGCCACTTGTTACAGATTTAAAATCTCCTCCTTCAGAAATCTTTTATAGAGGTCTTCATGGTCTAGAGGAACAAAGTGTAAGGTATGGATTTCATGGATATGGATTTCCATTTCCAGACTTCAGTCTCTACCATGAATTCTGCCAGAATCCATTAAATTTCCCCATCATAACTACACTAGGGCTTTGTTAGAGAAGTAACAAGTCCCTGTGATACCAGGAACCCTTTCTCTTCATCCAGGCTACATTAAACTTATATCAATATGAGATCCACCCAATGGTTAGCTGAGATACGCTAGCCACACATACCAAGTATATCCAGATGAATGAATTTCTCTTCATTTCCTAGTTCACCGGTCATTATTGACAGTGAATACGTTCCTGCATCCTCGATTTTTGTTGGATCGATTCGTAGAGAAGCCCTTCCGACTAGCCGCGCTCTCCCAGCGTACCGCCCGTATGCTCTGCTCAGGTTCGCCAGAGGAACATGGGAGAAGACTGTGCTCCGCTTGTCAGATGCTGAAGGGCTCTCCACTACTCGGGACCAGGTTATGGAAATGATGCTGTATTTTGAAGAGTAGGCTGCCGGCAGGGTGGCGGGTTCACCCAGTGTGGCTTCCTCCGACTCGGGGAGATCAAAGCTGGTGTGCTGCGCCAAACAGCCTGAAAATAGAAAACACATTTGACTCACATGGGACTTTGTTTGGCTTCTGCATTTCGGAATGGGTTATGGCAACTAATGCATCTTTAAAACACCCCGATCTATATGCATAATTGTATAGACATGCCACGTAGGGAGGAACAGCCAGTAAATGAGACTGTGTATAGCAGTGGATTAGATTAACTACTGGCCTAGCTGCTGCCCCTCATTATAACTAACTACATTCCAGGAAATTGAAGTAAGGAGGTACAAGATCAAACACTCAACAAATAACGTACAATACAGCCAAATGTAAAGAGAAGTAAGGAAAAACAAGATCAAATACTCAACAAATAACGTAACAATGCAGCCAAATGTAAAGACTAACTGTAAAGCTCAGTGTGACTTGTAGGAAACTTCAGATAACTGAAGAAAGAATCGTAGTTGACGTTGGGCATGTTTGTTACGAATAACGAGCACATTTGTTTAGTAGTAGTACAAGATCAAATACCCCACAAATAACGTAACAATGCAGCCAAATATAATGACTGCTTGTAAAGCTCAGTGTGACTTGTAGGAAATTTCAGATAACTAAAGAAAGAATCGTAGTAGACGTTGGGCATGTTTGTTACAAATAAAAATAACGAGAACATTTGTTTAGTAGAAGTACGAGTTCAAATACCCCACTAATAACGTAACAATGCAGCCAAATGGCGCTAAAGCTCTGTGTGACTTTAAAGAAGTTTCAGATAACTAAATAAAGAATCGTAGTAGACGTTGGGCATGTTTGTTACGAATAACGAGCACATTTGTTTGAAATACGGCACGTACTACTGGCGGGACGGCTTTGTAAGCACAGTTTTCTTCATTATCCATCAGTAACAAAGGCAACTCCCATCACGCCAAATGTATATCATCAATCCATGTTCTAATTGCTGTTGAAAGGCGGGAAGCAGCATCTAATTGCACACAAAGGAGTTCCAAAGCGAAGTGTGATACAAATAACAGTAATCAATCATATCAAGATAAATGGAAAACACTTCAGAATTTAAGTTGTTAAACCACCTCAATCTGACGAGTTGGCATTGTTATAAATCAGCTGCTTTGATTGGATACCAGGATAGTCCGTTCTAATTTAGGCCGCTTGAAAGTTTGTAAAAAGTAGACAGAAGCTGAGATAAATTGACGCAAAAGGCTTGGAAACACGGGTTTTCAAAGCCAATATTATAGTAACTGTCATTTATCTACATACTGAGTTGAAACCACACTATCCCAATGTATACTGACCCCCATGGAGCAAAAATTCCCAAATTCTGACGGAAAATGGTTACAGGAAGGGCTGATTTTTAGGGTACCACTCAGAAAAAAAAAGACTCATCTTGGGACTTGTTTCTGCAGTTTTAAATGCTCAAAGTATGAAATGCTGATTTAAATTTGCTAATGTGAAGCAGCATGTGTCAGTATCATAAAGATTTCCTTCAATCAGAATATTTCCAGTTTTGCTGCCCTGAAATAGCATTGGATTAGCATTGGATACCTTTAAAACATTGAAGCTCCTAAAATAACGACACATCTAGCTAGCCATCTAGCTATAGCATTGCTTTTCAAGCACTGGCGTATGCGAGTACCCAAATCCGTGCTTGTTCAATCTAAGACCGGTGAATCTGATTAACAATTACAGTTTCAATTTCGACTTCTTGACCCTGTAGTTGATAAAGCCAGCGCGCTCATACAAATTGAACATAAACCATTTCCACAGAGCGTGTGCCATTAATCTCTCTACTCTGGGATAGATGCTATCAGGATGATTGTATAGAAAGTGTAATATGATCATAAGCTTAAGGGTATTGGTTACGCTGTGGTCTACTAGGTCGTTGTAGCTACCGACTACCAACATAATTGGTTTCTGAAAAACGACTTTCTTGTTACTTTTTTTGCGTAGAAGTTGGCAGTAATAGACTTAAATTGAGCTTTTACTGTTAACATGTTTTAGGTGCGCCACATGAATTTGATACATGGAACGCACAGCAAAAGTGAATGAACAAGCTAGAATAAATTGCACTGCGCTGAATTGTGACTCGAACATAGGAAACGGTAAAAACAAGAGAATTAATTGGGCGCCGTTACCAACATACGATCGATAGCGCATTCCTGCCACATGTAATGAAATTATACACTGGTGGACTGAAATGATAGATTGAATCAGGATCGGAATTTTATTACTTTATAGTAATTGCTGTGAACAGGCGCTATAGGCTTTACGTTACCTAGCCTACAGGCGATACGTCTACCATCAGATTAAAACGAAACAAATGCGAAGCACGGACGAAATGGTCCGAAACTAATGAACAACGTCGAAATCCTAAATAGGATATATTGGATTTTCCGGAAAGGGTGTTTCTCATTGAAACATATTGTAAAGTCTCCACCTCATGAAAAAGTCTTTCTTAGGTTTTCGATAAGTAAAAAATAGCTACAAGGGAGTTATTCAATCTTGAATCCAATAGATTGTTATAGCAATAGATATGAAGGAAAAATTGGCAGGGATGAAGATCAATGCACAACTCCAACCATACGAAATGTTATGTCGCTAAGGTCATATTTACACATTATTATTGGATCTGAGTGCGAAATATCGCTGCTAGAAATCAATGTTACTCTCAATGCTTTGTAAATTTCATAGCCTCCGTTATGCTTCATAGTGTAATCACTCTTGTGCATAAAGCGGAGAAATTAGAGCCTGTATTAAAAATAATTGTCGTGAGTGAATGTAACAACAGCATTTATTTGAAGCAGCGTTGCTGCTGCTGCATGCAGATAGATATCAAGTCACTGTTTTATCCCTGGATATTTGCCCCGAACATGACTTTAATTCCTAAACGGTTTGTTAATCGTGTATCCAACACCTTGAGGGACATAGGTGGCGCAAAGCAGCACGCCACCGAACTAATAGCATAATGTAGACTGCTGGGATTACTGGCAGCAATGACCTCTACTGTCATCAGACATGTTCCTTACAGATGATCACATGTGTAAGTAGAAACTGCTACGTGCGCCTCTACATACAGGCCGTGATCTAACATAGGCTGACTCACTCAGCATGGCTAAAGAGAGAAATGGTAATGGAATGTGACGAAATTAATGCATCTTGCAGAAAGATCAAACTTGAGCTAACGCAAAACTTTGGCCCGTTGCCAGTTGAAAGTGTGGGTACCTAGAAAGTGGCTGATGCATGGCTGGTCTCATCTACCATATCTATGATAAATGGCTGCTTCTGCTCGAAATTGCCTTAAGAGAAAAAGGCAAACACCATGACATTGTCTCATCTGTAGGGATTTGTATGTGGTGACGTTGGGAGAGAAGGTGTTACGGTCCATTCGACTGCAACGAAGCTATACCTTTTTCGTACAGTTTTCCAATATTCTTTAATGCATGTGTCTGGGGTTAGGTCGTTCGCTGAGCTGGCACATTGTTGCCCTAATCTGGACTTTCTATCATCTAAAGGATATCTTTCCAGTGAGCAGTTCTTGGTAGATCGTGTGAATTTGCATCCGAACCACAGAGGTGCTTCACATCAGAGCGACACACTCATGTCTACCCCCGAGGTCCACTCTCTGACCGCCCTAAATGTTTCATACGACGGCCTGTCTCAATTTTGGGCGCGTACCGTGCCTTGAATCGTAAATGGTTCTTACACATCACCGAGTTCCGTTCCAGGCTTCATTATTGATCCAATAGTGCATTTCTTAAGAACATAAAGGTGCGTGGGGAAAACCTGTAGAGGCCAATTATTTTTTCCCTCGTGTGGCCACAAGGTAAAAGGAATGAAGAGGCATGTAAATGGTACTTTCATACTGGGTGTAGTTGTAGGTCACCTTTGGGGCATTGTCACTTCCATCCACAGTAATGCGGTCGTTATTTCTGGAGACAAATGTGTCGTTAGATGTCTCCTGATAGATTTGCTGCTATCTTAGTGGACGGTGAGGTGAACCTTTGCGATTATTCCGGTCTATTCAGTGGTTTTCTCCGAGGGAAAGCAAAGTAAAAAGGCGCCTTTTCTCGTGCCCCCTCACTACTAAAGGCTAATGAAAACATATCATTTGGCCCGTCTGCGACCTCACTTTTGCTGAAAGAGATGGTCACTCCCAGGCTAGTGGTGGAAGATTGGGGTCAGGGGTGACATTATTGTCGTTTCAAGCGTCGTTTCGTTCGTCGAGCTTCTAGCCTGGTCAGCCATTCCATATCCCGGCGGTTATCTCTGTATGCATAGCCCCATTATTCAGTTTCCCCATTCGCCATGCAACATAACTTGCTGCCTGTGCGGAGTAAACGGCACACGTGCGCCCTTGGAATGCTCATTCTTTTCCATCAATCCCCGAAAAAGCACCCCTCTGTGCTTTACATTTCAATTACGGTTGACAAAAGCGCTCACTTAAAGCAAGACGATGAATGCCGGGCACCATCCCACAAGACATAACCCAGAAATGAACAAACGTTATCTGTTCGTCACACGAATGAAACTTGAAGATAAGATTACTGCCTGATCCATCTCCTGCCCTTAGGCGATCTTAATTATTACCCCTCGTGATGATTTAAACCCTTGTTTCGTTGGTGGAAAAACAAAACAAATGTAATTCCCCTTGGTGGCAGCCATTCATATCACGCTTTGCTGCGCAAACAAAAGTAGAGAACTAACGGTGTATTGACAACATATAAATCCCCAATCTTTTTGTTGGTTTGTGGTAAATTATTGGTGGTGTGCCATACAGTAATAGTATTGTGTTCACTAACCCGTGGTACGATCTAGCACCGTCATAAAAGCCCCCAACACTGTAGTAAAAACTGGGCCTGTTTTCACAAAGCACATTAGATGATGCCGGGTGGTAATCCACGGCTCAGTCCAAAATCTATTAACGAAGTACAGAATGTATTGCGGGTTCGGCAGGTTCACACGTTTGTCCCGACAACAAACGACCTTGCCTTTGCGGGGGATTATGGGGGATTGCTACGAAGAAAGCCCGTCGAAATTAGTTTGCGTCTTCCTACATATCATATGTAAATAAGACTAGGCATACATATTATATGCCAATTTCTGCTCATTAGAGAAGTTGATAAACACGCCATTAAAAAGGGTTTGTTGGAAATCATGGAAGCCCTATAATTCTATCTAGACAATGGTTGTATAATGTCCTTGGTTGAACCAAGGCTGGCACAGTACATTGGCAGACGTGGCGCCGATTGTACCTTCAATTGAATATCAAATAGTGATTCTCTAAGCAATAACAGCTACGCTTTAGAGCAATTACGTGAACTCCATGTGATGGGGAAACTTAAAGAACGCCAGGTACTGAATACTCACCGTGATGGGAAAACGGCCAAATGCAGTAGAGAGCAGGAAAGATTAATGCCCAGGACAGTGCTGACTGGAATCCCAACACAAGCTGTAATAACATCTTCGACCTCACCGACGTCTACCTTTGATCTCTACCAAACTACAAATGCCGCCGTCCACACAAATACACACTGTCCCTACAGCTTCCCAGATGCAGAATTATTAGTAAGATGACGGTCTGCGTTGGCGGGTGACTCCTTCCTTCCGGAATATCGCAATATTCTTACTTGGCCCTTCTAGGAGCAGGAGCTGACACCGGCAGCCCTACTGAGAGACGCGGCGCCGCTACACAACTGCAGTGATTTCATCCCGGTCCAGGTTGACATAATCCGCGCAGGGCCCTGTTGATATGACGCCGGTGTTGCTGCCATTGGATTTGGAGAACGACGTTGCCATTCTGTCGCTCGTAATGGTAATCCACACCTTTTTCAAAATGAGCTATAGACATCGATCGATCAGCGCTTTACGCTCTAAATGATTCTGAACTTATTTGCCCGTTCACTACATCATTGCGCAGCACAAAGCCTCAACAGGAAAGTGCCGAAGTCAATATTAATGGTTGTTGTATCGGGGTTCTTTTAATATGCATTGGATGTCTGGACCTTTGTGGGTTGCATTTTAGTAGGTCTCACGAGAAGCTTTACCCTCTGAGTTATACGACATTTAAAATGAGTCTGGTGCCTAAAAGAATTTTAATTAGGACTGTCCGTGGGTTTTATACTTTCCTGTGGGACCTCTTCTACGTCATTTCAATGGCAACCTGCCGACTTTTTACAATTTTATTTGTCCGAACATTGATGCAAAATCTAACCTTGATATGCTCCGATCTTTAACATTCAACAGGTGCAACCTATAATTCATCAGATTACCGTATTGTAATTATGTTGACAATAAATCTATATTGACAGATTTAACCACTGTTCCCAAATATATATAATCAATCATGTAAAACAGAATGATAGATCATTTAACGTCAAGTTACGTGGTCAAATTATTGACTGATTGGTTGATTAAGATAAAATCTATGGTAGCTTTATGTACTGTTGGAGCTCAAGGGATGGGCTGTTACTTAGAGCTAATGTTACGCAGCATGCCTGTCCATTAGTATAGAGACAAACAGTTTAATATATGTATAATTAATGCTCCCTTCTTGTTACACACATAGTACACTAGTCCCGCTGCTCCAAGTATTGTTAATCACTTTTTAACATACCGCTGTGTAAATCCGACTAAAGGGCATTACAATGAGAAACCTAGGTGGACGTTGGCGTATTCCTAAGCTGTAAAATTT
Source organism: Branchiostoma belcheri (assembly GCF_001625305.1). Taxonomy (NCBI): domain Eukaryota; kingdom Metazoa; phylum Chordata; class Leptocardii; order Amphioxiformes; family Branchiostomatidae; genus Branchiostoma; species Branchiostoma belcheri. The sequence continues at coordinate 2,036,177 of NW_017804131.1, forward strand.
TGGCAATAAATTAAACCTTTCCATGGTACAGATTGTCTTCTGGACGAAAGTGCTTTGGACTAGGATTTCATGTTATTCAACAACCTTAATCCTTCTATCTCTATTCGCCATCACCATCTCCATAAAAACCTTTGTAATGAATAGAAGTATTCATTGGAATCTCCATCATCCTAGTTCTGGGAATACTGCATTTTGAACGATAACTGAGAAGTAATGATTTAACAATAATACAAAGCCGCCTATGAGACGCGAGAAGCCCATCGGATGGTAAGCCTCTACATAAAACAAGTCGTAACCTTTAAAAGCAAAGTAATATTATAGCATAGAGGAACATCGCGAACAAGGACGACTCTGAAAGGTCGCAATATTATTCATAGAAACGAAGTAAGAGGGATGCATAAGTGTACTTTGATAGCTTACTCGGTGACAAGACAAAACGAGAGCTCACCCCGAACTCATTCACGGTGACATGCAACGGTTCTTAGTCATTAATTACTTTTCAATTCTTTACAGACAGAGTATTACTCAACTACACTGCCCAGTATTTCCGTAGTTGAATATGACTGCCGTTGTGCTCAGCAAGCTGCTCCTGTACTGGCTAAAAGTCGACGAGCACGATTGTTGTTATCTTACATGTATTACAAGACAAATACTTTTCAATTCCTTACAGACAGAGTATTACTCAACTACACTGCCCAGTATGTACGTAGTTCAATATAACTGCAGTTGTGCTCAGCAAGCTGCTCCTGTACTGGCTAAAAGTCGGCCAACACGGTTGTTGTTATCTTACATGTATTACAAGACAAAACCAGTGCTCATCCCGAACTCATTCAAGATGACGTGCAACGGTTCTTAGTCATTAATTACTTTTCCATTTCATTACAGACAGAGTATTACTCAACTACACTGCCCAGTATGTACGTAGTCAAATATAACTGAAGTTGTGCTCAGCAAGTTGGCCCTGTACTGGCCAAACGTCAGCGAACACGATTCTTGTTATCTTACATGTATTACAAGACAAAACCAGAGCTCACCCCGAACTCATTCAGGATGACATGCAACGGTTCTTAGTCATTAATTACTCAACTACACTGCCCAGTATGTACGTACTTAAATATAACTGCAGTTGTGCTCAGCAAGCTGCTCCTGTACTGGCTGAAAGTCGACGAACATGGTTCTTGTTATCTTAGTCATTAATTACTTTTCAAGACTTTTCAGACAGAGTATTACTAAACTAGTTGGCCAGCATGTACGTAGTTAAATATAACAGCCATAGTGCTCAGCAAGCTGGCCCTGTACTGGCTAAACGTCGGCGTACGCGGTTCTTGTTATCTTACATGTATTATCGTGCTCTGCTGGGTATTTGGAGCAATCCTGCCATTTAACTGTTGCGTGCTTTCTTATCAGGAAAAACAAGCAGCAACTAGAGCACGGTCGATTGAATTATGTTTTAGAGCTAGAAGGCCCGAACCGTGTAGGTGTGTCCATGACCTATATGTCCAGAAGAAAAAGATATACAACCATGTACCTCGAGGATATTTTGTGCCTATCATGTTTAGGTGCTGTGTGATACAATGGCAGACTCAAGAAAGCACATACAGCATATACGTATTACCAAGTATGAACAAGATGATAAATTCAAATCATGTTATACGTGCTTACATTTTCTCTCTCCGCACTCCACCTCTTACGAGGAAGTTCCATGCTGAAAGCTTCTTTCTTAGAACATCAGAATGGAACAAGCTAACACGTGATTGTTTTCCAAATGGGTATAACCTTAAACTTTTGAAGTCTAAGGCCAACAAACATCTGTCCTCACTGTCTAGTAGAGTAATCCAAAACATTTGAGTGGCTTGTTTTGTGGTGAATATGAAGTACATAAAAAAAGCGTAAAATAAAACGTGTTACAGATAAGGTTCGTTCCAACCACGAATGTGTCTAGAAGTAACCTTTTGTTTATACATTGAAATATCTGGGTGCTCTCAAATAAGTCGTCACGCGGCTGGAAACTAGCTGGGAGGAAGTAAATAGTAGTAATACACGGCCTTACGACACCCAAACCACAACCGAAGTGCAGTTGGGAGCAGTCAGGGGCATAGTGTAGGGAAGGTCCTCCGTGAAGTTGTGACAGGGGCTTTAGATACACGTAAGAGTACTTATATCGCATCGTGTGCCATCCAATCCGTGGCCAAGGATATAACATCTAAAACCCCAAGAAATCCCCAAGAGAGCAGGCAAGCTGTTATACAGCTGACAGAAAACCACCAGAAAAGATTGATTGGTAGCAAATAGTTTTTTCTTAACCTCTCGTATCATGTTTTTGTGTCCTTGGGGTAATCTTTTCTTCGGCGACTGTTTCAGGATTGCGTCAGCAAAATGATGGGGAATTTAGTTGAAGGCTGGATAAATATCTATATTACCACCAGGAAAGAAATATACGCTTTGGAACGCATGGCTGCGGGCAAAAAGCCTCCTGTGCCGTACTCAGAAGATAGACGGATATGAGCCATCTGTTATGTACGGTACAGTCTTGATAGGTACTTCAATATTCGCGCTGTACTGTCAGACCACTGATGTTTGAAATGGCGGAGTATAAGATCCTCGTTACCAAGACACAAAATGTGCCTACGGTATTCATATAAAATTGACAATGCTTTCAAATTTCACAAACCATGCATAGGTCAAAGGGATATGGCTGAACAGTTTTCTCAATAAAATCTGTCACTTCCATGTGAAAAAAGCAATGTGTATTATTATGTCGTTTCGTCGTATAGTTTGACGGCGAAACATGTGACAGCCATTCCCATAAAGGCAAATCTCCGTGTTAGCTATTGGATGGAGCATCATTGCATTAAAGCTTTCCCCATGGCACCACGATACATCAAGTATTTCACATTCGATTGACCAATTCTAATCCCCAAATCCAATTGCAAATTGACAATCATAGAACGAGGCGCCAGAACAATTCAAACATCTAACGAATAGGTTACGGGAAGATTGTCCTGGAAAGCGGGGCAGCGCGTCGGCTTGACCTTCGTGACCCTCAGAAGTATTTTTGAAGTTTTTGCATGACTGTTACGTATTTTATATCACCTGGCAGGTAATGCTGACTGAGCTTAAAGTTTGCATTCGTGTCATGACAAATGGCACAGATCCCTAGATAAAAAAAAACAAACTTAGGAATCGGGTCCTTCGTGACTCTTAGAAGTATTTTTGAAGTTTTTGCATGACTGTTACGTATCAATGAAATCAACTTTATTGCTAACATAACCTGGTAGGTGATGCTGACTGAGCTTAATGTTTCGTATTCGTGTCATAACAAATGGCACAGATCCCTAGATAAAAAAATTAGGAATCTGGTCCTAACTTGTACCGATAACCTTTTCTCGATTTCATCCTGTGCGCAAGCTAGTGACCGATAAAACCGAGTGATTTAATCGGACCGAGGGGAATAACTTTGTGGAGTCTTCCGATATCCTTTAACCCCCCTTGTTCATTTACAGAATCGTTAATGAAAAGAAAAGTGAACTAACTGAACGTCTCGACACGCGCACACGCGCCGTCATTTACTAGTTATACCATACCGCCCGCACTAGTCGTTTTTACCGATCAATCAATTACGTCTCCGGACGGCGCTCACGAGATCTTCTTCGTAAGACAGATGAAGGGTAAAATGGCCGTAGACGCCGCCAACAATTGAACTGACGTCTCAATATGTCATCCCATAAAGTACATATTGCCCAGCGTACCGCTTGAACCTTCATCTAACCACCTATAGTGCCGGCGAATTTCACTCATTTGCTTTCCCCCGAAGACTTACGATAATGTGCTACAACTAACAACCCGAAACATAGCCTTCCCTGCTTAGATTTACCGACTGTTTCTACTGGGGATATAAGATGGTACAGTTTAACTTCACAGTACATATCACTCCTTTCATTGGGCTCTTTCTGTCACCCCCGGGCATGCATGTCTCATGACACACTCCATAGCCTTGAGTAATGTACGTATGGCTTTATGACTCTGTGTCCCGGCATTCTGCTATGTTCCTGGTATAAATCAAGCCACTTATTGTAAGAAATATACACGAAAGGATGCATAGAGGGAGGTAAAACACGGCTAATAGCATCCGTTGCCTTTGCAATAACTGGATAAAGTTCCACGGGCCTTCTACTATGGCATTACGCGTCCTAGTCCCCATGTCCCCCGGAGAGATTACCACAAGGCGAACTCGGTGATAAAAGTGAAGAATGTTTCCAGGCACTTAGTTTCAGTCAAAGAAATGTTTGTAACATAACGTGATTTGAGAACCGATTCCTGTGGGTATCTCTTTGGTCTTCTCAGTACCCGCACGTCTAAATGGTAATCCGATTAAGATCTATAGAAAAGTGCTGCCCTAATTCAAAAAGTTGGACGAACACAGGGATAAGTAGGGCAGTGTGAGTAATAGGAAAGAATTCACGTTGGCAACTGCAGCTATAGGTAAAGCTCGGTCTGTTAAAAATAGCCTGCTTGTACGCGAGAAGACTGAGATTACAGGTGCCGCCAAGCCTTACGCGCAGTGGAGCAGATGCCCTGGAGGCAATAACTGTAATGAGTAAATCGTGCCAAGAGCACTTCCCATGGAATCTCTGCACAGGAGCACCTTCGAGAATGTCAAAACTTCCAACAGGTGAACAAGCTGTCTTAAACTGTCGAGTTGGATATTTGTGAGTCGAAGGTGTTTTTGTATCACATGTGCAAGCTTTGGATACTTTTGAGTAGAATTGACGGAAGCAGATACGACTGTCAGTTTGATGAATTAAAGCCAGACAATATGTATGGGATCTGTCCGGACTAGTTTACTGAGAGTCCGTAGACAGACAGAGTGTAAGACTGGTGCCACACTATTCTCACGGTAGCGGTTATAGCCAGACTGCATAACGGGTCGAACACAGTAAAATTCTACAAGTCCAAACGACTGCAAACGGTAAGCCCTGTCCAGACCCATTTGCAAAATGAGGCGGATAATCTAGAACATAGTCTATGTCAGAATGGCCCTCTTAAAGCTGATGTAATCTGTTCAGTTTGATCACGAAAATCCTACGTAAGATGAGAATCTATTCCAGATTGCAGTAATCATAATTTGCTATGACAACAGACCTACTCTAATCTGGATGGATTGTATCCCGCCGGCAATTGCGCACATTAGAATGGAATTTTACTGATTTAAGCCGCTTTGTTTTTACTGAGGTCTTTACCGACCAGCTTGTAGATGCTTGCCAACATGTTTGGGGAAATCCTTAACATGACATCCTTGTCCGTGATTGCCGGCTATACGGGATTAGCTAGTCATTGATTGATCTTGATCGGGCCTCGTTTACAGGGAAAGGATTACTCGGTAATTTATCACCAGATTGCCCATTTTAAAAACACCCCGATGCTTTGTCGATACAAGAGCTCAGGCTTCAGACAGAGCGCCACAACACACTCTCTAGTACTACACTCCAGGGAAAATGTATAATCTTGTTTGCCGTCGATTTTATTCACTCCGCTATCCCGCTCCCAAATGCAAATCCTATTTCCCAGCGCCGACCCTTTTCTCTCAAAAATATATCGAACGTTAAAAATGAATTATAACCTTCACACCCTGAAGCACTTTCTCCATCATAACCGCCGACTCATCTCATTGACAAATCGAAAAAAAAGATAATTCTCTGCAATATTAAAGCAACAGAACCAGCCTTGTGCAAAGCACCACGTACTTAGGACATTGGGAAACAATGTAGTGTAACTAATGCCCACCTTGAAGGAGCATCAGGAGAACGTAGAAGCCGGCAGAAAAGGCAAATGACCCGGATAAGAGGAGCTGAGCTGGTGGGCTAGGCGGCGCCATCATTTCCAGCTTCCCCAAAAGCTGCTGAATCTGTCTAGGTGTGCCCGCCTCCTTCTCTCTGATCATCCCTGAAAGTCTGCCAGTCGATATCACCCTGCCCGACCGTGCCTCGTCTGTGCCGGCTTCCCGGCATCCTCTGGACCACCACGTGCCTATTCCATTACCACCCAAACGAGCTGGAAGCTCCGGAGTCACAGGGCCTAACCCTGCTGTCTGTACTTAATACTGTCCTATTTTATAGCTTTTTTTCTAACGTGGGCACATTACGTTTTTTCTGTTATTTGATTACTCCACACACCTTGCAGTCTTTCTTGTCTTAATCACACTTGACTGCCCCGTGGGTCTTTTATTCCAGCGTGAGGCATTTTCTAGGAAAGCCTAAAATTCCTGTATTAATGGGTTGTGCAGCCAGCATTTTTATTTCCATCACATGGGGGCACATTTGGGCACTGCATTATCTAGAGTATGTGTGTAACGCCTGCAGAATCCATTTAAAACCTCCCGCGGCCGTTCCCGTCGTAATACTATATCATTCGCACACCCCCGTCAGCCACTGCCTGATGGATGACGTTTACCACGACATTTCCTAATATTTATGGAGGACAAAAGCGAAATGTCTTTCATCCATCCAATTTATTTGTAGGCCTATTCAATCTTGCACCCGGTAACGATTGGGTTCATGTACATACACATTCCCCACGCCAAAATTCGTAAGAAAATCGTTTCTGCTTTGCGCCTTACACAAGTCACGCTTGGACTATTTGTTACTTCTGGATTCAATACTGATAGACCTTGTGGAATGAACATTGGGATACTGATGCATTTTCATGAGGCACACAGCTCAACGATTTACCCTGACTTACATTAGAAAGCATTCTTTACTTCAAATTACTACATGCTCAGCATATATAAGAAGTTTGACTTTCGTAGTAACTCTTTCTTTCACAAAACTAAGTAACGCACATCTTAGTAGTACGCCTATATGTTAGTCTTATTACCAAACTTCCTTGCAAAATTAATGATTGTCTCTAACATTTGCTTTTATGTGAAACATAGACAACGTGCCCGGGCAAAATAATTAATCAAAATATTATGCAGCGGTGTGCTCACGGGCCCTCGTATATTCTATGCTTCAGATGGCATTAATTGGTCATATTTTTTGCTTATCAAATTGAAAAATACTGCTTGGAGACGCCCCTGAAGGGTTGTTCATTTAATGTGACTGTATTCATAAAACCGGCTTTGTATGGGCAAGATGGCAGCTTGAAAGAACAAAAAACTTGGCATGCACATTATACAACATGCCCTAAAGGACAAAAGAAACTAACTTGGCATGATGTTATGTCACTAATTTTGATTAAATATCTTACGTAATGTAGCTTAATGTTCAGATTGAATCCCTGCGCACAAACTGTGTAATTAGACTTTACCCTCCGTAAACAGCACCATAACTCAACTGTCATATGATGTTTCCGGGAAAATACCCATGGTTTCTTTTCCACTTTCTAGATGAATTACCTGCGTCTAGCAACAGTGCCAAGACCATCCTTTACTCCAAAATGGCAGAATCTTTAAGTAAGAAAAATCGAGTAAGAAACATACGGGTTATATAAAAGTTATGAGTTAAATCCCTTCGATAACCCTCCAAGTAAACAAGCAGAAAGGCATGCATTTGAAATTACATGTATGGCAAGTCCTTAATTTTGCTAAAAATGGTACGTGGGGTTTAAAGTGGGCATCACTGCATTATCAATATCACGTTATCATTCCAGAACACTGACATAACTGTTGGCTGGGGACACAACTAATAACGTATGTAACCGTGATTTCGCTATGTCCTGTATTAAAGGCTTACGATCGTTAATTCTGATTTGGGGCCCTGTTTTATTTCTAGGGTTTAAGGAACAGCCTGAAATCATAACGTGTGATAGGACATCGGTCAAAGGCGACAGGCGAGCCGATCTATTTAGCAACTCCAAAGACGGATTGTGTGAGGTGTACTTTAATACTGCAGGATTTGGATTAATGGCTATTTATCAAGCTAAGTACGGGCCGTCTAGGGTAGTAATTAGTGTTAGAATTAATCTCATGAACCAAGACAGGGATAAAGTAACTAAACGTGCTCACGTGATGATGCGAGCTATTTAGAATATCGACGGTGTCTGAGGGAACGACCCGGGAAGACACTAATATCCCCAGGCATTTGTCTCTATTTACTAACTTAAAGCCTAATGGAGCGTAAGGTACGACTAGCCTTTCTAAGAGCTTAGAAAATCCAGACCATCAAAACCTATTTTCATCGGATGGATTGTTTTCAAACGTAACCACCCAGTGAATCTAAAATCAGCAAAGGTGCCACTTGAAATGTGTGAACATTTCGACTTCACAGTTTTTATTCCATTTTATTGCAATAAAATCACGATTTGAAAAAAATGTTCCTTTGAATATTACCTACTAGCTAGTCACCATATCTATGAATCCTAAATATCCGATTACGATGACGACTGTATTATTTGTGGTGATTTTAGTTAGGAGGTGTCAAGTAAATCGTGGGGTCGTGTGGCGCAGTCGGTAGCGCGTTCGGCTCAGGACCTAGAGGTCCCGAGTTCGATCCCCACCCATGTCACCGATCTTGTGCCCTTGGGAAAGGCACTTTACACGACTTTCCTCACTTTAAATGAGTACCTAGCTTCGGTTAGGGACGTCCCTCGGATAGGACGTTAAATGGAGGTCCCGTGTTTGGGGAGAGCCACACCTCGAGCACGCTAAAGAACCCGCCACACTTATCGAAAAGAGTAGGGGATCTTCCCGGTGTGAGTGGATCAAACATTACAGTCTTGTGTACGTCTTCTACGTACCGTGCTTGGAGCCCTCAGCCTATTGAGGTTAAGCACGTAATATGGAAGAAGAAGAAGAAGCCCATCGAAAGGCTGATCTAAAAGATTTGACACTTTAAGGGTCAAATATCGGATGCCCCATAGGGCATACGTCCTTACAATAAATGGGTCTAGCATTTGATTGCATATTCACCCACTATCTTTATATTTCCTATGTGCAGATATAGCAAAACAAAGTCTGGAAATCACTATCTGCACATAGGGTGTCTTACCTATAAAACAGTTAAAATATTACAAGTACCGAGTCACCGAGAGTCTAGGCACATACATCAAGCGTTTCCCATCACAGCTATTCGTCCCAATAGATTCAGTGGGAAGATAATGCCCGTCATAATTAAAACGAATGGTGATCCATGCTTAGTTCTTCAAGTTATCTGATTGAGGAAAGAGTGAGAAATTGCAGGTAGTAAATTGACAATGGCGTTGCCAATACTTGTAGTCAGCCGGCTGTGACTTGCCCGGCGGGATCCAGTCCCTGTTATAATCGGGAGGACAGACAGGACGGTAAACTATAGGATTAGTAACGGGTCCGATGGCTCCTTTCCATTTGTGAAAATGTACTGAATGCCACAGAAGGTCTGATATTTCCTAATGGCACTCTTTGTATTCCATGCCAGGCTTTGAGTGGAATAACGCAAAGTTCACGCCTGTAGCATTGGGAGAGATGGTGCTATCGGCAAAGGTTATATTTCTGACACACCGCCAGCTCCAGACTTTTATAACTGATGGCTTTGATGCACCAGAACTTTATAAAGCATTCTATAAAAGCTCAAAACAAAAGCACACCTATATCTATTTATGATATGAATAGTTTATTTGTAGTAGTAAAACAACAGGAAGCATTTCAAAGTCTACCGACTTAATTACACACTTTCATGTACTTACATGTACTTAAAATCACAATTCTTAATTACACTAAAATACTCATAATTACAAACAGCATTTAACGACAATTGACATCTTTAAAAGTCCTCAGTGCTGCACAATCAGGCAGTATTCGAATCATTCAATAATCTAGCAATTTGAAATTATCTATAATCTTGAAATAGTTTTGAGTGAAAATCTAAATATTTATAATTTTAGCAGCCATTTTGTGACAAATATTTATAAGACGTGCACATTGGTATTATTTATGGGTATGGTTGATATTCTAACGTCCGTCTGGTATTTTGTGACAACTGAGCCACTTAGGCAAATGATGTCTTGTGTACACATGTATATCCCTGGGTCGGCCTGTGCGCTGAGAAGAAAATGCCCTTGTCATATTTACTTTTCAACAAACCGCACTGGCAGGCAGGTCTCTACATCATGGTCGATTACAGACATTAGTACCCGGTTCCGCCAAGGCTTTTAGACACTAATTACACAATGATCTCTGAGTACTTTTACATATTAAGACAGGGCAAACCTTAAGGGAAATAAAAGCTTTCCCTGCGTTGGGAAACACAACTAATGCGCTAAGACCTGCTTAAGTACTTAAAGCTCGTCGACGTTGCGTTTGGGGTCATAGGAGGTAGGTAACATTTTAAAGTAGTAACAGGTATACACGAAGGGTTGCTACACACAAGGAATAGGATAATGTACATCTTCGATATTACCTTCGCTATTATGTACTGCATTAGCTGCCACCAGAGTCATTTATTTAGTCGTCTAACAGTTTTCCCATGACGCTTAATCCGTGAATTAGAAATAGACTGTGTGTGTCGTGTGAATTACTTCTAGGCAGACTTACCATCATATGATTAAATGCACATTACTCATTTTAAGCACGTCTCCGTCTTACACAAACATTAAATCCGTAATCATAATCTTGATGCTGTTCCTAGTCGATTTTTCTCACGTCACTTTTCTAAATTGAAAGTAAAAGATGTTATGACTATTTTGACGCATAAATTGCATAGATAAATGGTGAGCTTCCTCTCTTCGTCGAATATACTTTAAACTATGCAGCATAGGAATTTTAACTAGTATTATAATAGATTTAATCACCTTGGACACTTTCTAATATGTAGGAAAATGTAGGCGGTTCATGCATGATTTACCTGCCAATCACACGAGTGTTTTGTATGGAATCTTGTCGACAAAGTCATGCATGCGATGTTTTGCAATAAATGTCCCAACTGAGGCATATCCACCACTCTCACATCCCGAGACTTCAACCTTCAGGGTATGTCTGTTTGATTTGTCGCGGTAACATTCTCTGCAGTGAGTTGACATCTTGGTGAGCCGTTGTGATATGAGGGCTAAATTGTGTAATGATACCAAGTAGATGGGGCCACCTTCTGTGTATATATATATGAATGTACAGAAGAATCTGCCAATGGTATGTTTTATTAGTGCCATGCAATATAGATCCAACGTGAATAGTGTGTGCCTTATGTTCAACGTGTAACTTATTTGCAGTCATTTGGTGAGCAGTAGAATCCACAATAGAACATGCACGTTTCCACGTCAAATTCTGCATCATTTCGCTGGCTGCACCATGCAGAGAGGCAACATAGCTTTACTCTACTACTAGTATATACTACCGTTGTACATACAGACGTTGTTCATACATCAAGTGTGAAGAATGAGTTAAAGCAAGAAAAGCTGACTGCTTGACACCTTCAAAAAGGCTTCCAACATAGAGATGATTTTATTTTCAATCAGTGATGTCAACAAACGCATGAGTCACGTAATAACCTTGGTCAGACTTCATGAGGTCTTGCTATAAGACATGGCGTCCTCATTCCGTGTAATGTTATCCTAAAAGACTTCAACATTGACGTCTGAGATTGATGGTTGGTATTACGTTGAATAAAACAAAGCTCGCTTTATCAGATTTTGATTCAACAAGACACATAGGTATGATAAAAGGATGCCACTATGTGGATTTAGCTGACAAACGATGTGCCATGGTTTCCTCACTTTCCTGTAAATAACAAACACTCGTGGATTGATGTTGCCGCCATAAATATCCACCCAGCCATTGTCCAAAAGATAGCGGAGTTGATACGTGCTAATTGTATGGAAAGTTGCAAAATAAATGAGGTGGCTAAAAACTTTTTTTGTTCAGGAAAAGTGCTGGATCCAGCCAATCGCCGTACTTGAAACCACCATTAGTCACTTTTTTTCATCTTTATCTTCTTACGTCTTTGCTGGACACCTAAAGAATGACTTCCTCTAGAAAGGCAATATAAGACGCAAGCCGGGTACAATCTGGTAAAAGATCGCTCGCTTTCCCATTGAAAAATTGTGGTCTGTCGTCCAAAGGAAGCCTCGTGAATAGAAATTGAGATAAGTCCCTAATCCAGCATGCCTAGGTGTGCGTCACACTGGTCAACCATAAATCATTCTCCGAGTCTTTAATTACAAGTGAACCAATAAAGCCGACTTCCTTATATCATACCAATACCCTAGATCTCAGCAAAACAATTTCCCCAAACTGTAGCCATGTCTCATATTGCTTTCAGTGACAGTAGTTCAAGGAAAGGTTCCATTTACTACACTTGGTCTCTTTCAAAAATGTGATTTTTATCTTAGCCTAGAGAGACAGTAAATTTACGAAGCAGCTTACGGCACACTTCCACTGAATGCGCCAAAGTTATTTACTATGATGAAATATCATGAATAACACACCTGAATCATAATTCCGCGTTTCGAATTCCCATGATTCTTCTCCCTAAGTCATAATAGCCGAGGATTACGGCTAAATGGTGTCGTGGAAAGCAGTTGGAATTCATAATCTCCAGCCCTACTCGCCTGGCAGAACGCAAATTCGCGTTGATCTGATCACAAGGTCCAAAATTACTCCACAGGCCCTGGGTATGAAATTGCTTAATGGACCAGTAAAGCCGTAAATGCATTTTGCATAAAGGCACACTCCTCCAAAACATCAGGCTAGCCAGTAGGGTAGCATCTAATGGAGAAGAAGCGACAACGTGAGGATTATTTTGTATAAAGCCTTCGTCTTTCACAGCACGAAATGTCTCTGTGTCTCCGAGTTTCACACAAGTCATGCTTGATAGCACCGGGTAATTGCTTGCAAGTTACTATAATTTTAGAACAACAGCATTAGGTTGAATACGTCATGAAATTCGAAAGAAGCACCCACAGGACCTTGCGTGAAAATTTACAAGGCCAAGGCAGCAACGCCAGAAGATGCACCCAACGACATCGGCAGATGATGGCAGCAAACTGACATACAGAAGTGGCTAAAGTATTTCATTTCCTTTCTAGGTCATGGCCTGTTCAGTCCGTATTACAGGTGGAATCGATTTTCCCAGAATGAATTTTGCATGGCGTTATAATGTAGACCAAAGACACGTATTATCGTGATTGGAAGGGACGTCCCGTCGTGCTCTGTCGTTGTGCGAGCGCGTCGTGCCCCTGAACGTCAATGGTAATAAACTCCAAACACAAAAGGGGCGTCACGGCTTCTGAGATGGGAAATAAAGCACCATTCACTAAGTTACCGCTCCGTTGCCTACCATGTGTCTTACCCTGCATCTTAATATTGTATTGTCGAAACTTCAGCCCTTCTGACCCTCCCCATAGGTTTATTTCTTGAATGCAAGTACAGAAAGACCTGAAGTCATAGATGACACAAAATCGAAGAATCTCTACCAAGAGTGGCGGACTCACAATGCAACTGTGAACGGCGACTTTGAATTGGGCCAAAGTTCGACCTCTCGTCTTGCACCCTGGCTACGAAAACATGTATCATAAGAGCTGTGGACTTCTTCCCTCCTTATTCACAAATAGCCCTGTACTTATCAGCAAGATGAATCTATCGTGAGATCAGCATCTTAGCCAAAGGGCAGCCCCTTTTGGAGGGCGATGTGAGAATATCGATCTCCTGTGGTCTCCGTGCTGTGAGTACCATACACACAGACGGCTCCGTAATTTCTCAATCACCAAACTCCGAGAAAACTCATTACACCACCAGGTACAGGCTATTACCGTAAGAGCCATGCTGATTTATCTAATCTTTACTTACATTCAAACATGCCTTCCGGGGAAACCAGGTTCAACCTATATATTATTATTTTAATTAAAGGTACGAGTGTGTTAAACAAGTTAGGGCCCATATGGTATAACATCTTGGGTATTACATTGGATAATGACTAAAACAAGATGAGATTCCGTTGAAAAAATACAAGCAAAGGGCAGGTTTTTGGATCTCCGGTCCGGAACTCAATTACAAGACCGGTGTATAGCTCTGTAGATTTTGTAAAGCTCCCGGGGTCACCTGTCGATAGGTACATTAAAGGTGCGTAAGACTTTGACGTCCCTGTAAATCCCGGGGCTTATAGCTCAGGGATGGATAGTGCTTGGACTAGGAGACATCGTGATCATTTCGTATCACAACCCTTTGAAGTGTCTGACCTAGGCTTGTTTTGATAGCACGTCGGGTACCAAACGGGGATTTGTCAGTGAACTTGTCCGTTTAGAGACCAAGACATTATCACAAGGCGGAAGGGGTTTACTACTTCATGATGGGTTCTGAGAGAGAGATCAAAGCGGAATTCTTCCCGCTGTAATAGCTGAAAAATTTCCACGGGCTTCGGTCCACTTACCCATCTAAGCTACCTCAATATTTTATGTTTGTTTCCTGAAATTGGCAAAGGGACTTTCCGCTGCAGGGGATCGAGAAATTATATCCTCTCGCATGCTGAAATCCTGACAGTATTTCTTAAGAAGTACAAGAGCCGGACTTTGGTATGAGGGATCTGCTGCCGGCCTTATCAGTGCAGAAGATCTGTGTTCATATACGGGAAATCCCTGTCTATTTCCTGACTAAGACAAACAAAGAAAGAGATAAAGTGGCAAGGCTCCCTCGGTGACTGAAACTAACAAGATCTCAATCGATATAAGTTCGTCCAAATTGGCATCAAAGACAATAAATTTAGAATTGTACCGACTCCATTATATTTGCAAGTTCTCTGCCTCTACTCTATATGTAACTGGGACAATATCCACCAGTTTCAGTTGAAGACAATGGAAATAACATGATGGCATGATTCGTTCACGAGAATCATTTTTGGGTCTCTTTAGATTCAACCCGGATATGATTTAACAGTATATCTCTTGCATGATTTGATGCTTGCCTATGTATAAATAACATTGGTGCCAAGGCCGAGGCCATTTTCATCTGGTTCAGATTACAGACTGTAGCATCAGTGTGGAAGATTAAGTTTCTCATGTATTGCTCCAAGCATGTCGCGAACTACCTGCTCATCCACACGAGCCGTAGGGCTTGACCCAGCGCTGTACGACATACTTCAATGGATAATAACTATGTTTGCGATACTTACTCCATGAATATGTTTTCATTACATACATCTGCCGGCTAAATCTCCTCCATTCATCATTGTTCTGCTCGATGATCTTCCCGACGTGATGTGGTTTACGGAGACCGTGCGAATCGATGCCGCGCATTACTAGTGAACTGTTGAGGTTATGGCTGAGGCTTTTCAACTACAAGCTTCGTTTACGAGAGGAAGTGCACTTGAGAGAACTAAAGACCCCCTGACTTATCCTTATAAGAAGTTGTTAGGGAAGGTAAATGGGCTCAATTAACTTTTTCTCAGCCTCAGTAATGAGGCTCAAACGTACATACAACCACTGATAACCTCGCGTTTATTACGTGTAGAACCCGGGGCTGGTGACGTCCGTAGACTGTACCAGTTGCCTGTGTTTCCCCAGAGGTGTGATAGAATAGATGGCGGTTACGATAGCCGTGACCCGGGCGCCTGGTACATCACACATCGCGACAAGCCCCACAGGGTCCCCTGCTAATGGGCTTCCGTATCAAAACGTGAAACACGTTATTCTGATAATCCGTGACCTTGTTGGGAAAGACATCATGACTCTTGATCATATCAACTGCTTTCTTCAAACTTATGTACTACTTGAGCAAATAAACTTTCTATAAACAAGAATTTTTAAAGCTGGCCGGGGGCCAAGATTGGAATATCTGGTTAGATGGGGTGAGTGTGATGACAAAGTGTGACTCATATAATTGGTCACCTTGGTGACGTGAATTGGACTAAGGCCAATGCGACTAGATTTAGGTGCACAATGGTAATGCATCATAAGCTCTTTCCAACGGAGAATAGATATTTTGCAGTAGTTTATTAGCAGTAACGGGTGATAAAGCATTGCGTCATTCGCCCTGACTTCTGCTTTGTTTTCATTCATATGGCAATGTATTCGACACCTAACACCCAGACAATGGCCTTGAAGGCCCCCGTCAGAAATGTCGCCTGGGAAAGTTTAGCTACATCCAATTGCTCTTAGTATCAGAACAAGTTAGCAAAACATAAGTACAGTGAGTATCACTCTTCATCATGTACAAGTACTTTTGACGTGTTTTGAAGGCAAGGTGCCACTGTGATGACAAAATACACTCAGATAACTAGTTTAGATTTTCAGCGTTAGAAGTAACTGGTCGGTAATTATGGAGAAGATGGGTGTATCTTCTGACCTTGACTACTTAATCCCCTGTGCTTTTAAAACGCTGAGGCTGTGAAACTTCTTTCCAATGATAGCTTTGATCTCGTCCAATGTTTTTGTACTGAACAAAACTCTAAATCTCATCATTTTGCTTTGCTCTCCCCCGAGTTCCCAAGCTATTTTTCTTTTCAGAACGTTTTCATCAGAGAAGCCTCAGTAACAACGCCTGGCAGCAGAGATTAAATTCTCTCCGGAGTGGCGGTAAGCCCGCTTTTTATGCCTCTATTTTCCAGGCGTCGGTGAGTCTTAACGTGCGTCACCTTCTAACCACGGTGTCGACTGTGATTAGCATAGCCATTAATAATTAGTCTACCCACTATTATCCCTTCACAGAGAAATTGTTTAAGCACGAAAATGCATGTACGTTATCAACGGGAGCAAAAAAAATGCAATTTGTACTGGCTGCGTATAGATATGAATTTTGATAACGTGAGTCATACATTGGCACTTCTCACGCACGTAGTGATATATGACAATACTTCAATGCACAAAACTCAAACTTTTCAATGCTGTACGCTGTGTTATAATAGACCATATTGATATATTAGTACAGAGTACTCAACACTGTGCGTGCATAGTGCAAGATGTAAGAGCAGAAGTTTTTTTTCAACTTTTCAACTTTGAATCGTCTATGGAGAACTACTTCTTCTGTAAATAGCGTCTTAACATTTTGTACCTTTCTACCTTTCAATTGACTCTATCTCAATCACTCAACTGGACAGAACTGAAGCAAAGGGATAAGACACGATTGGAGATTGAAAAGTATCTAAATGAAAAAGAAAGCTCCGGAGCATAGTAGCGCCGTCATCGTATGAAATACTGTGCAACTTAATGTCGACATAAATTGCAATCCTCGCCCAGTTCTTTGTGCGCTGCACACGATAATGAAGATGTATTTATCTGGACAGGCGCAGGTGGTGTTAAATGGTTTTATCCATTGTTCGAAATGAATGTCTTACTTACCCATGAATGTCACCGTGATGATGATTTGTGCCGTCCTCAAACTCTCCCCATTAGGACCATTCATATCGCCATTTTCGCTGTCAGTGAGTTTTATGAGGTTTGCAATGGTAGAACGAGGCTGAGTTTGGACAATCGCGGGCTCCATTACACGTAATGTCTAAATGAGGCGAAGAAATCATTAAAGGTCAAAGGCCCATTGAAATAAGTTTTAACTGCACACCTTAACGCAGTAGAATTAATGACCATTTCAAGCACTGAGGCTTGAGACCATTGATCGTTTTTTCTCCATTTTGGAACAGAGGAAGGGCTGGGTTGACAATATCACCGGTCTTTAGTGAGTGAAGGGTGCATTCCGACATCAATGTTGTCACTTCAACATGCGCATACATATATACGTCATTGTAAACAGATATCACAGCACAGCAAGCAGGGGTTCTGAAACTTGTCTAGGCAAGCAACATTTGGCATTTTACGAGACGGATTCATTACTGAGACGACACGTTTGACCGAGAACATAAAATTCCATTCTTCGTGAGAAAGGCGACATTATGACTTCCCATGTGCTCAGTATTTAAATATGTACACGCTACCGATGTGGTGCCATTGGGTTATAAAATGGAGATTTGTTTCTAGACGTGATCGTATAAAGTAGGGTAGAATCAGGTTATACCAGGTGAATATTTTTTGAACCCACATTGTGAAATATATTTCAGTGTGAATGTCAATTTTTGACAGACATTTGCACCTTACGAATAGACTTCAGCTTATATCGTAATATTGTGCAAAACTTCAACAAATACCCCATCATGAAAAAATTGTTTAGAGAACTATAATGTACCTGGTTTTATTTGTCTCAATATAACACTTAACTTTGCACACATGTGCCGAGCACACCAACATTTAAACTCTCATGGCCAAATGAATTTGTATAATTGTACTCCCCTCCACAAATGTTCCTGAGAGATCGTCCTGGTGCAATTTATGACAGGGTCGCATGGAGGCTACCAGGGACTGGATTCGTAACGCATAGTGGGAGAGGCTCTAACAAAACACACACACACACACACACTGTCACACACACACACACACACACGAAACAGCACAAAACCGATGCATTCTCAAAGGTAAATTTCGCCTAATAGAGATTATACAAAATGTAGTAAGTTTGTAAGTAAGAGAAAGACGGACAGAGATTGATTGATTGATTGATGCCAGAGCCCCCTGGCGATCTAAAACGACACAGCACACTGCTAGTGCTAAGGTCACATTTTCAAACAGGGACCCGGCCGGGTTGTTGGTGTGAACAAAAAATAGACAATTCTTATCAACAATATAGTACACAAAACTAGAAAGGCCAATATTTGCTTTGGAGCAAATATAGCGATGGGTTCACCACATTTTACGACATGGCAGGGAAAGAATGAGAAACACAAGGGAAAACAATGATTTACATTGATATAACTATAATATGAAGTAACATACAACTAAAACAACAGTTGGATAGCTATTCCCTACTTTATTGGTTAGGATTTTTAATTGCATAATGCAAACTGTTGATTTTCAAAAAAAAAAACGTTCATGCCCCGCATTCCAATGCTGGAGCAGAAAAGCTTGAAATACCTACCAAAACACTTGAATAAAGACATACTGTCAGTATGGAAATGCTCTGTGCAGGTGTTAATCAAGTTAAATCCCAACAGCCAATCAGCAAGAAATGCTCTGTGCAGGTGGAAATGCTCTGTGCAGGTGTTAATCAAGTTAAATCCCAACAGCCAATCAGCAAGAAGTATAGAGGAAAGCTGCATGCCTATTGGTTGATGCCCTGCATTCCATTGTGATGACTCATGCCCAAACGTGGTAAACAAGGCACACTAACACAGTAATACATTTGCTATAACACAGCCAAAAAACTCAAATAAAACCATTGTAAAAGCCTGTATCACAAAAATTTAAAAACGCCTAGGGTATTTGCCCACTGTACCTCCATACCAAATTTCAGGTACCTTAGGCCCTAAAATGAAGAAGCTGAAT
>NW_017804131.1:2055459-2060764 GCF_001625305.1 Branchiostoma belcheri
AGAAGCCTCAGTAACAACGCCTGGCAGCAGAGATTAAATTCTCTCCGGAGTGGCGGTAAGCCCGCTTTTTATGCCTCTATTTTCCAGGCGTCGGTGAGTCTTAACGTGCGTCACCTTCTAACCACGGTGTCGACTGTGATTAGCATAGCCATTAATAATTAGTCTACCCACTATTATCCCTTCACAGAGAAATTGTTTAAGCACGAAAATACATGTACGTTATCAGCTGCAGAAAAAACTGCAATTTGTCCTGGCTGCGTATAGATTTGGATTTTGATAGCCGTTTGTCATACATTGGCACTTCTCACGCACGTTGTGATATATGACAAAACTTCAATGCACCAAACTCAATAAACTTTTCCATGTTTTACGCTGTGTTATAACAGACGATATTGATAGACGAGTACAGAATATTCAACTCTGTGCGCACATAGTACAAGCTGTAAGAGCAGAAGAGCAGAAGAGCATTAAGTTTTTTTCAACTTTTCAACTTTGAATCATCTATGGAGGACTACTTCTTCTGTAAATAGCGTCTTAACATTTTGTACCTTTCTACCTTTCAATTGACTCTTTCTCAATCACTCAACTGGACAGAACTGAAGCAAAGGGATAAGACACGATTGGAGATTGAAAAGTATCTAAATGAAAAAGAAAGCTCCGGAGCATAGTAGTGCCGTCATCGTATGAAATACTGTGCAACTTAATGTCGACATAAATTGCAATCCTCGCCCAGTTCTTTGTGCACTGCACACGATAATGAAGATGTATTTATCTGGACAGGCGCAGGTGGTGTTAAATGGTTTTAGCCATTGTTCGAAATGAATGTCTTACTTACCCATGAATGTCACCGTGATGATGATTTGTGCCGTCCTCAAACTCTCCCCATTAGGACCATTCATATCGCCATTTTCGCTGTCAGTGAGTTTTATGAGGTTTGTAATGGTAGAACGAGGCTGAGTTTGGACAATCGCGGGCTCCATTACACGTAATGTCTAAATGAGGCGAAGAAATCATTAAAGGTCAAAGGCCCATTGAAATAAGTTTTAACTGCACACCTTAACGCAGTAGAATTAATGAACATTTCAAGCACTGAGGCTTGAGACCATTGATCGTTTTTCTCCATGTTGGAACAGAGGAAGGGCTGGGTTGACAATAACACCGGTCTTAGTGAGTGAAGTGTGCATTTCGACATCAATGTTGTCACTTCAACATGCGCATACATATATACGTCATTGTAAACAGATATCACAGCACAGCAAGCAGGGGTTCTGAAACTTGTCTAGGCAAGCAACATTTGGCATTTTACGAGACGGATTCATTACTGAAACGACACGTTTGACCGAGGACATAAAAACCCATTCTTCGTGAGAAAGGCGACATTATGACTTCCCATGTGCTCAGTATTTAAATATGTACACGCTACCGCTGTGGTGCCATTGGGTTATAAAATAGAGATTTGTTTCTAGACGTGATCGTATAAAGTAGGGTAGAAACAGGTTATACCAGGTGAATATTTTTGAACCAAAATTCAAACTGAAATATATTTCATCATGTCTATTCTTGACAGACATTTGTACCTTACGAATGACTTTAAAATTCAGCTTATATCGTAATGTTGTGTAAAACCAACAAATACCCCCATCATGGAAATATTGTTTAGAGAACTATAATGTTCCTGGTTGTATTTGTCGTCATATTTACAGTTTACTTTCCACACATACGTCGATCACACCATTGTACTCCCCTCCACATTTTTTCGTGAGAGATCCTGGTACGATAGGGTCGCATGGAGGCTTCTAGGGACTGGATTCTTTTGGATTCGAACCGACGCATACGTGGGAGAGGCTCTAACAAACACACACACACACACACGAACGCACACACACGAAACAGCACAAAACCGGTCCAAGGTAAATTTCGTCTGATAGACAATATGTCAAATGTATTGAGTGAGTTTGTGTGTAAAGATTGATATATTGCTTGATGCCAGAGCCCCCTGGCGACCTAAAACGACACAGCACACTGCTAGTGCTAAGGTCACATTTTCAAACAGGGTCCCGGCCGGGCTGTTGGTGTGAACAAAAAATTCTTATCAACAATATAGCACACAGAATAGTATTCATGTGTAGTTTCTTTCAACTTTTTTTCTGCTTTGTGAAACTTCCCGACCGGCCCCCGTGTTGGGAGTTATGACATCATAACATTATTAAGAGACGCCTAGCGATTTGAATTGACGATGCATTCAGAGAGATACATTCAAAAGGATTTACCTCAAAGTCAGTGTCCATGTTTTCTATGATGAGATCCTCAACATGCATAGTCCATGGGGGAGATCTTGGAGAATGTGCAGCATCCCTTTGTAGTGGATGTACAGGAGAAAGATGTTGGTCATAACCGTGGATCTAACATGGAAGCCGTAAAAAATCGCTCTGAAAGTTAATGATAAGGGGTTAAGATATAGCTAGACTGTTTATCGAGACAGGATTGACTTTACTGTGGCCAAATGCTGTAAGACAGTCATCAACCATTAGCCTTTACCAGGCCCTTTCTACGGGAATATGGATTGTAGAATTCGGAAAAAAAAGAGTAAAATTTGCCATGGGAGTCCGGCCGCGAGGAGGTAGTTTCTTTCCCTCCTTAACTGCGCGGCCAGTCAAACCTACAAGGCGGCCAAACTCCCCTGGCAAATATTCTCCTATATATAGCCAGCCTAGTTAGCCATAGTTAGCCTGGTAGAGACTAGCACCCCATTCCTATTCCATTGAAAATTTTGGGAAAAAATTAGATGATCAAGAGTGATACATGGTTGTACGGCACAACAGTATGCTAATCAAGGGACACAATCAACAAATATACAAGACCAGAAAATGCCGTCTACTTTGCCGTGAAGTAGTTCACATGATGATTCCTGCTTGGACGTGCAACAGGTTTTCTGGGCCACCTGGGGTTTAGATGCAGAACTGCAGCATTGAAGGGCCACGCTGGGAATAACTGTCACTCAGTTTACTCTGCTGTTGATATTTTGTTCCCTTGACTACGTGTTTGGTCGGACATTGGTTTTCGATTCACGTTGCTGCTGTAATCTCCTCCCCTCCTCATTAAAGCCTCTTGTTACTTGTGGGACAATTCATCTTCCCCACAAGTCATGATTATCAATATTATCGTTCCCTGGTCTTCTTAGTGATGGATCACGTTCTGGACCAACATATGTCACTGTCAAGTATGTATAAACACTTCTCCATCATATTCTGTCGTTACATAAGGCGAAATCAATGTTGGCAAGTGAAGAGAGGAAATACAATGGCGATTTAGGACACACGTGTGATGCCTGGCCTCCGTAGCAGGCTTATAGAACTGGGGGTTTGGTGGTCTTCGGCTGTTTTCTGATTAGCCCCAGTTTAAAAACGGGGGTAATTCAAACAGGCCGGCTATGTTATCTATACGCAATCAGAAAATAGCCCATAAAAGATCCAAAAGACCCTGAAGACCTCCAAAACCCCCAGTTTTTGGCACGCTATGGAGGCTATGTGGTGCCTACATTCCGTAGGAGGTAGGAAGATCCGCGCTATCGAGATTGAATAGATGTAGATACGATTAAATGGATAAGCTATTGTTGAGTATCATACGCTGTGGTAGGTTGACGTGCAGGTTCAAAAGCTTTTGTCCTCTTTGTATAGCATTTCATACATTTTCTGCAGATTAAGTCAATATCCTGCCAGTCAGAAATGCGATTACAGGCACAGGCTTCGTCTAAGCCTTTGTTATCCTGTTTCCACAGTTAGATGCAAAGGGACTGGGTTACGGTGTATCTCATAAGGTCTGACTTAGATATTGTGTATACTTCAGTTCCCCCGTAATCCCTATTTAATGGAAGGAAAGCTGGTAAGTGCGTGCCTGAGGCTGTACAAGCTTCTTTAAAAGCCTGTTAAGCTCTTGGCAAGGACGCCATGTGGCCTGGTAAAAGGCATTTTCGATTTACCGGTGTATCTGCAAGTGTGGTGGGTTCTGTTATGTTGATAACTAGATACTACATGTATTAGCTATATTTCGGACATAATAGGTTCTGTGTACGGGGTCCAAAGTACTGAATTATACATATTTTTTCGTATATACTGATAGGCCAGTGGCTCCAAGAATTTGAATGTAACAGTATACTGCTTCAAATAGGTTATTTGGTAAAACCGGTTTAATTAACGGAGCTTTTTCTGCTCCAATTATTTGGTGTTAGCTACGCTGTTACTGAATTACTTTTACGCGTCGCTAGGAGTCTCTGTCACCATACTTTCCATTGCTGCTTCAAAACTCCAAATCGCCAGGCGTCTCTTGTATAGATACAGTCCATAAGTTATAGCATGCAACATTATGCGATCGTCTGTGGGTACGCAACTCAGGGAGAGACATCAAAAGAAATTCCTGTCTTGGAAAGACACATAGAAATAAAACAATACTTTTGTTAACATTGCTAGATTTTCAAATGTTCATTGCTGGTTTGTCAATAAAAATTCTGCTACGTACCGGGCACAACATGTGAAAACTCAGGCAGCGATTCTCAACACACAAAGCACCTCCTGTCGATTTGGGAATGTTCTGCAGTTAGTGCTAGGCCCATTCCATCACATGATCACCGTGTCAGCATGTAAGACAAATCTTTGCGGCAACGTCGCTTAAAGCATTATGGTAGTAAGTTGATTACGGTGACAAATTATAGCACCTGTGCTGCTTTCTTTCACAGTGATCATTTAGAGCTGGCAATAGCCACAGCCTTGGCTAAAAGAGGGTTGGCATATTAAGAAATAAGACAATAATCCTACATAGGTAGATGATAAAAATTGATAGACATTTCTTAGTGAATCTTTCTTTCTAATCATAATTCATAGAATGGACTTTCATGCCTTCGTGTGGACCCGACTCCATGAATACAGACACATAACGTTATCGCCGATTTTCTTTCTTTCTTCCCTCTCGCCTGCCTTTGAACTCAAACCACTTCTTTCTTCCGACGGTACTAAATCACAATGTCACTTCAAACAGGTAAATTACGCTGATACCTTTTAAAGTATCACTTTCTTTAAAATCAGATAGGAAGTCGGGTGGTGTGGATTAGTGTACCGGAACTTTAATCCTGCTGAAGGGCATTTGGCTTGGGTTCCGCTGCTTGATTACTTCTGTATGATAGCCGCAGGACATGGAGACAACTTTCAACCATCATCAGCGCGTGCCAAGGTCAGATGAAGGGCTTTACTATTCCTGAATATCGATGTCTACGCTCCAGGAGAAAAATTCCATATACCACTGGTGGAAACGT